>NW_010412694.1:0-34796 GCF_000710305.1 Buceros rhinoceros silvestris | reverse complement strand
CCGCCCCGGGCGGGCGTTGGGAAGTCGGCCCGCAGCAGGGGCCTGCGGGGAGCCGGTGAGGCCCCTCCTCGTAAGTCCCCTTGGGACCGGTCTGAAACGTTTACTGCGCTGTCCCTCGGAGAGCCCGGCGGGTCAGGGCCTCTGTCCTGGGGTGACAGGGGTCTGGAGGGGCGCCATGCAGCCAGCGGCTTCGGGGAAATGGAACTGCGCGATGTCCCTGCGAGTACCTCGTTACCGAGGAGCCGGCCGTGCCATCCCGACGGCGCTCGTTACTGCGCCTTAAAATGCCTGTCCGAGGCGATAACAGTACGAGCTGTGTGGCGGGCACCAGCAGAGGTAACCGACACTGCCGCCAAGTCAGCGCTGCCGTGAATTATCTCTTATAGTTTAAAACGTGGACGTTTCCCAGCTCAGTTCACGGCACACCCAGTAAGAAGCTGTGTGGGAAGGTTAAAAGCAGCTAGATGAGAGTTTGTGCGACTGATACTCAAAACACACGCACAAAAAATCCCTGAATTTTTATCTTCTTTGAGCTTCTGTGGAAAGCCGCTACAATTTAAGAGCTAATAAAATTTTTGGTACTCCCACTTTTGAATGTCTTTAGTATAACTCCAGTGATACAGACTCTTTGAATTCAGACAAAAAGCTGTGGGGGTCAGCTTCTTCAGTATAGTGCCCAACTACCTTGGTTGTTGACGTGATTTTTTTTATATCATAGTTTTGAGGTGACTTTAAAGACTTGCTCATTAATATTGGATCTTCAATGTTCTTAAAGTGTTGCTTGTTAAAACTAAAGCTGCTAGTGGCTTAAGAATAGTGTTCAAAATACCTTTGGGATGGGGTTTTTTGGGCCAGAACTGTAAAAGTTAGCTTATGTATTACTGTTATTAATGTCTTTGGCAATCATTTTATCCTCATGCTTGGAAGTTCTACTTTTACAGATGTGCAATGAAAACAGAACTTACAAGTGATTTATTTTTGCAAGACGACTAAAAGACTGCTGAAACAATTGTTATGTGGTTGGTAAAAGGGTTGATGTAAATCAAGGCTATTGCAAAAGAAGAATAACTTTATGAAGCAATTGAACTTGGAACACTGTCCAGAGCAATAATTTTCTTTTTCATGTGATTAATCTCAGTTGTTCTGGAATAGAATTGCAGAATGCTTGGGG
Source organism: Buceros rhinoceros silvestris (assembly GCF_000710305.1). NCBI lineage: Eukaryota > Metazoa > Chordata > Aves > Bucerotiformes > Bucerotidae > Buceros > Buceros rhinoceros. The sequence goes on along the minus strand of NW_010412694.1, from coordinate 33,625 downwards.
TTAGAAGGGGCTGTCAAAGGTCATCTAGTCCAACCCACCCTGCAGTGATTTCATGTGATTAATCTCAGTTGTTCTGGAATAGAATTGCAGAATGCTTGGGGTTAGAAGGGGCTGTCAAAGGTCATCTAGTCCAACCCACCCTGCAGTGAGCAGGGACATCTTCAACTAGACCAGGATGCTCAGCCTGATCCAACCTGACCTGAAATATTTCCAGGGATGGGGCATCGACTACCTCCCTGGGCAATGTGTGCCAGTGATTCACCAACCTCATTGTAAAAAATTTCTTCCTGATATCCAATCTAAATCTTCCCTCTTTCAATTTAAAACCTTTACACCTATCCCGTCACAACGGGCCATGTGAAAAGATTGTCCTGATCCTTCTTACAGGCCCCCTTTAAGTACTGAAAGGCTGCAATAAGGTCTCCTTGAAGCCTTCTCTTCTGTAACCTCTGAAAGCTTTCTATATGACACTTGCTCTTGCCTCTTGTAAAGCTGTTTTATTAAAAAGAGCTTCATTGTGTTGGAGCTAGTAAATGGTCCTTCTACCTTTCTTGTCTCTTCTGCATCATTTAAGTTTTCCTTATCTTACTGATTGGTGGTTAGATGCAATTATATTAGTTTTCAAAATATGATATGTCTGAGCTTAGCAAAAACCTTTTGAAGCAACGGATTTTACCATGCTTTGGCAAAACATTGATTTGGAAACTTGAAATGCATGTGTTGGTGTCCTTAGTATGTGTGTTAATATGCTTTGTACCTGAAGGGATGAACCTGTGATCAAATGTCACTGTGACGTACCAGGTTGCTGCTTGTCTAGTGGTGATGGTCTGCACATATGCTTTGACCTAGCTGAATTGTTCCTCTAATCTCACAGTTGTGGGCTCTCAGACTGTAAATGCTCCTGCATTTGACTGGTCCATTGTTATATCATTACAGACAGAATGTATTTGTTGTTTAGTCTCTTACTGTTTTAAAAGTAATAAAATCAAAGCTGTAACTTGCCCTTGCAAGCAAGATTTTAGTGATCATCTCTTGTCACCAACCAGTCTGGCACCTAAGGGTCTAGTGGTCTGTTCAGAATCTAACACTTCAGCTTCAGTGTGATGTTGAGGAAGAAAAGTTAGCCACAAGAGATGTGCTTGTGGTATTTTTTTTTAATATTATAGTTTAAAGAGACAGAATCTGAAGTGCTCTTACTGCCAAAATACTTTAAAAATTACTAAGATTGTAGAAGTTCTATTTTTAACTTGGCCATTCAGGTCAACTATACAGGTATCAGAGTGCGATAGCATACTAAATGAGTAATAAAATAGCATTTCATGCTTTTAGTTCTCAGCCCATGGTCACTTCCGTGCTTTTGGGGAGAAATTGTTGCAAACATCCCTTCCAGGAAAATTGTGTGCACCAGATTGACATCAAGTTAGTGGTGAAACAAAATTCTCACCATCAAGTTTCTAAACTTCTGTTACACTTCTATTAAACTTTACTTAAAACTCAGAGTAAGAAAGTATGTGGACTTTTTTCCCCAAAAATCCAATGTTTTGTCTGTCTTATTAAATTCTATTCACAATTCACAAATTCTATTCGAATGCATCAGCATTATACATTCCAGTATTGCTATCTACTGTTTTGCTATTAGTAGAAGTGTGTTAGTATTTCTGGTGCTTTAGAGTGTTGTGTCATCAGTGTGAGATGTAGGCTTCACTGCTTGTAGAAATGAAAAGTAAAAAGACATTTTAAAAGATAATTAGTTTGATTCACTGTTGCCTTAACTTTCATGTAAATGCTTTTCCTTTTTTTGAAGGCTTTTATTTATACAACTATTTGGTATGTTTATTCCACTCCCCTGCAGTTGAACATTTTCTAATGCAAGTTAACCACGCATGTGTCTAAATAATCTCGGAAGTGTTTATGGACTTGTTAAAAAGTGCATAAGTAAACAAACTGAAAGCTGTAAACACTTGAGTTGTCCCACAGTGGATGGAGGGAGAAACAAGGTCTGGAAACTGTCAAATTGTGGCAGTTTTTCCTTAATTATTTAAAAAATTAAGTTAAAAGCTTTATGTTCCTCTTACCGAATTGTACTATTCTGTATGCTTAGACTGAGTGATACTACTGCTTTGTCTGTTTATGTTCCTGTTAGCAATGATATCAATTCGATATTCTTAATTCCTGTCTTTCTAGGCCTTTTAATGCTTCAGAACGTAAAGCAAGCTCCTATGCTGTTGTAGACTGTGATCAAGTAAGAAAGGAAGTTAGTGTCCGCACTGGAGGAGTGACAGATAAGACATCAAGAAAGACTTACACATTTGACATGGTAACTTGATGTGGTTGGAACTTCTGGAAACAAGCTAGGTGTGCGTTACTGTATGGATAAATGGGATGTGTTGTCTTTGCCTCAACAGGTTTTTGGAGCTCAGGCAAAGCAGATTGATGTATACCGGAGTGTTGTGTGTCCCATTTTGGATGAAGTTATTATGGGCTACAACTGTACAGTGTTTGCGTAAGTAAGCCATTAATTATTAGGAAATTTTATTTTAATTTTATTTCCTTGTTTACATTTTAATTTTTTTATTCTCACAGTTATGGTCAAACTGGTACTGGTAAGACCTTCACAATGGAAGGGGAGCGGTCGCCCAATGAGGAGTATACTTGGGAAGAGGTATATTTTCAATCCTGAGATTTCTCTTTTCTGTACTGAAGTTCAAAGTTAGAGATTGGAGAAGGCTAAGAAAAGCTGAAGTTGATGTCTTCCAAATACTGTAGCTGACTTGCCTTAAATGTTTGTAAATTAACAAATGGTCACATTCATTTATATGAAAATCAAAACTTCACATGTTTGTGGCATGCATACAAGTCTTGGCATTCTTTATATGGAAGATTATCTTTGTCCAAGGTATTCTTGCTTATATGAAATCAGACTATTTAGCTGAAATTCCACTCCCAAATCTTTCAGTATATTTATGTATTAAATACTTTAATTTGTAGGACCCACTAGCAGGTATAATACCCCGTACATTGCATCAAATATTTGAAAAACTCACAGAGAACGGTACCGAATTTTCAGTGAAAGTCTCTCTTTTGGAAATCTATAATGAGGAACTTTTTGATCTTCTGAATCCTACTCCTGATGTTGGAGAAAGATTGCAGATGTTTGATGACCCTCGAAACAAGGTTAGTGCTGTCTTCCAAAGTTTATCTTAAGGCTTTCAGGATTGTTGAGAGATATATAATAAGCATGCATTATTTTCTGGCAGAGGGGTGTAATTATTAAAGGCTTGGAAGAAATAACTGTGCACAACAAAAATGAAGTCTATCAAATCCTGGAAAGGGGTGCAGCAAAAAGAACAACCGCAGCTACTTATATGAATGCATATTCCAGGTACAAATTCTTGCCATTTCAGAAACTCTTTGTTCTTGTTTTATTAAACAGGATCTTACTGAAGAAGTAAAAGGATGTCGAAGCTAGTACAAACTGGGCATGATCTTGAGATCACAGTTCAGATTGCCAGATGTGGGTTAGAAAGCTGTAGTTTGAACCTCTTCCTTATCAAGTCCTGTGGGGCAATTCTAACAGGTGTATGACTGGGCATATAAAATCTGAATGCTTCTCATCTTATAAATGGGCGAGCTCTTCTCTCTGCATGCCTTTTTTTACCTTAACTTCCTCTCTTCTTTAGAGTTTGCTTTGTTAGGAATATATCCCTTGCTAAAATGCGGTGTCTAGTTGGAACAGTAGCTGTGGCATTCCACCAAACTCTAGCTGAGATACGAGGAGCAGAACATTCTTAATTTGGCATCTAAAATACTGAAATTTAATTAACTCAAAGTTAAGTGAGCTTTCAAAGCTTTCTGTGCCTATGGAAACAAAAGGCAGAAGTCTGACAAATATGTATAACTGAAATACATTTTATATACTAGCATGAAATAAATGTTTTCTGCAGTAGGTACTGTACTTCAAAAAGAAGGCTGTAGTCTTTTTCAAGTTTGAAAGAAATGTAGCTGGTATAACCTGTATTAGAGAGATGAGTTGCTTTTTTTTCTAGCTATTATGGGTGATGGGGGTTTTTTCCCCAGTCCTGTTTTACTAAATAACTTGATATAAGGGTCTGGAGTGTCCTCTCCTCTGCTCATCAGCAGCAGAAAATGGTATGTTAGGGTTTGTTATCAAAGCTGGGATTTCAAAATACTATTAAGATCTAGTATTTGCAGGTGAGCACAAGACTCTTCTCAAACCCTAGCTTCTGAAAACTTGCAAACTGGATTGTAGAAGCTGGGGAAAATGTTGAGAGGTTTTCTGTGTGGCAGTGCAGGCTACTTCATATGACTGCAACTCGTAGTCAGAATCTAGTAGAGACACCTTGGTGAAAAAATAATTGTTTATTACTGATTTCTTATTCTTGAATTGCAGATGTAGTATCTACTTCACTCTGAACATGTAGTGTAGAGTGTAACAGTAAGCGAGAAACACCCTGCCCATGTCATATTTCAAATTAAAGATACACTGAGCACATCTGTCTACTGGTTGAGAGGCATAGGTATTTGGCTACCACAGATTTGAACACAGAACAAATTTAATCTGAAATTTCAGGGAATTTGAGAATTCATTCTGCCTGTACTGTCTTTTTATTTATGGTTAAACTGGTGTAATTTGACACCTATGGTTTCTATATATGTCATCTTCCTATTGTAAATTCTAATTGAAGGAGTAAACTCGGGCTAGAATTTTAAACTGTACTACTGTTTTGAATGAAAACTGAGCTGAACTTCTAGATTTTTAATACGAGATTCAGCTACTTGCTGATTTTCTTAGCTTGAATAAAGAAAACTAAATTTCTTAATCTCACATTCTGTGAAACTGTTCTTAGTGTATCGACTAAAAAATCTACAAGCCAGTTTTTTTGGCATGTCTAAGTTGAGAGTATACAAATATAAACAAACCCAAAGTGTTTCTCTTGGTTTTGCTTGAAATGGGATAAAATTTACTGGGATTGAATGGGGCAAATGTCATTCAGTTGCTTCATCACTGGTTTTAAGTACTGTGTTGGTATGTATACACACAAAAAAGACTTGGTAGAATAACTTTGTGTACTGAAAATATGTAAGTCCCAGTTAATGGGCCAAATGTATTCCCTGAAAAGAGCATAGATACCTAACTTGTAGCAGTGTCATGTAGCAAGCAGACCATTTGGCTTTAATGAGATGTCAGTCTGAAACTGAATTCTTTTACAGCCGTTCCCACTCGGTATTTTCAATTACCATCCATATGAAAGAAACAACAGTAGAGGGAGAAGAACTTGTTAAAATTGGGAAGCTAAACTTGGTAAGTATTTGAATTAAATGTCATTGATGACATTGTTAAAGTAATGAACTAAAATAATCTGACCTCATTCTCTTGAGACTCTAAGGTGGTTTTTTCCAATGAGAAAAATCATTGTTTTTCACAAAGTGATATACCCTATATTTGCCACTGAGAAATGTCAGTCCCATTTCTCACCTCAGTGTCTCCTGAACAACTCAGAAGCTAGTTCATGTCTTGTGTTTGGCAACGCTATGGGGCAAGCATTCTTTATGTGACTTGAAACAGATGCATGTCCTTCCTCTTGTCTTTCAGGTTGATCTTGCAGGAAGTGAAAACATTGGTCGATCTGGGGCAGTTGACAAAAGAGCTCGTGAAGCTGGAAATATCAACCAGTCTCTCCTGACACTGGGAAGAGTTATTACTGCTCTAGTAGAAAGAGCCCCACATATTCCATACAGGGAATCTAAACTCACAAGAATCCTTCAAGACTCTCTTGGAGGACGAACCAAAACATCGATAATTGCCACAGTTTCTCCTGCATCGATAAATCTTGAGGTAAATTTAAGTCTGAAAATCTATTCCTAAAAATAGGTATTATATTTTGCTAATGGTACAAAAACGTAAGTTAATTTTTCAGCTTGACCAAGTGTTGTGTTTCTTATCACAGGAAACACTGAGTACCCTGGAATATGCCCACAGAGCAAAGAACATAATGAACAAGCCTGAAGTTAATCAGAAGCTAACAAAAAAAGCTCTTATTAAGGTAAGCTAGTGATGTATCTTAAGTTATGGGTTAGGATTGATTGTGTTAACAGTTTTTGGTATGCAGCAATTACGAAGTTGTGGAGAAGCTGTAACTAATAGCAGTGTTTTTCTGAGGTGATTTTAATCACTGAACAGATGCTTTCAAACTAAGCTAGTCTACTGCACAGTATTAGTCACTTTGCAGATACTGAAACTGTTGCTAAGAACTAAAGCTGGAGGGAGAGGCCTTACTGCTACTAGCTATGGTTCTGCGTATGGTTTATCTGTTTACAAGATAGAGGAGAGCCACTAAATTGCACTAGATACATTTTTCTGAACTTACTGTCTTAGCTTCATTCCCTAGAAAGTGCCTGAATTAAAGTGAACTATTAAGTGTGAATAAAGAGTCAATATGAAGTAGCTGACTGCTACTAAAGAAGCTGCAATTCCCATTATAAGCTGTTATATGCAACCAAGTATGATTCAAATGGGAGATTTCAATGCTCTACATATATCCAATGGTACGGATTTAAATGGTGCTTTAGTGAACTTATTTGGAACAGAAGTGCTTTGCTCCTGTGCTTATGCAAAACTTCTGTAGAGCACTATCTTTGAAGTATCTGCTAAGCTAAATCTTGAAAGCAAAGTACAAATTTTCATGTTTACATGTGATTTGTTTCTTTTTGCAGGAATACACTGAAGAGATTGAGCGTCTGAAGCGAGACCTTGCTGCTGCACGAGAGAAAAATGGAGTCTATATTTCCCTTGAAAATTATGAGTATGTCTTCAAATTTTCTGTAAAATTACTAACAACAAATCTCAGATAGTGGTACCTACCCTTACTCAGAAATTCTTTCAGTATTATACACCAGAAGTATTTTCATACCAGAATATTGAAGAATTTAACTGAGAATTCTTTTAACTGAGAATTTAACCGATCAGTCAACTTATTCTTTAGAGATTAGTTATTACACAGCCTAAAGAATAAGTTTGCGCTCAATTTTATATGTGCAACTTACCATGAGCATGGCTGGGATGCAAATGCATGCTATGCAGCCTTTCTTGCAGTGGAAGCTCATCTAGGAGAACAAACTTTCTGTAGTTCACTTCGCTTTGAGAGCTAGTTGGCAAAAAGTTTACAATATCATCTTAAATTCTTTCTGCATTAAGTGAAAATTACCTGCTTTTCATACCGAAGTTAGCAATGCTTGTTTATTAAATTATTTATTAAATCAGTAAATGTGTAGTATAAAAAACAGATAATCCTGAAATCAGCTCTTACTTGACTAACTTATTTGGGGTTTTTTTAATCCTTGTTTGAGAGCCCTTAATGGAAAGCTGACAGTTCAGGAAGAACAAATTGCAGAGTATATTGACAAAATCAGTGTAATGGAAGAAGAAATTAAAAGGGTAAGTCATGTTTTTCAACTGTGGCTTAAGTCTGCCAAAAATGGAATCTTTGAAGGACAAAAGTTTGAGCAAAGAGCAGTTTGAAAAGTTTTTGTTCTTAAATTCCCTAATCAGTTAGAAATGGAAGCTTCCTAATCCTAGAAGTTAGGAAGTTAAAATATCATACGGGAAGTTGCAGAGTGCCATATTTATTTTTAAATAAATGTTTTAATGTCTACCATTTTATTACCAATTTGCTTTGTTTTCGGTAAAAATCTGCTTGTAAAATGGTACCATCTCAGTTGACAGATAACTGCTTACGAGTAAAGAATGAGAGGACAGGAGGAGATCAATTCCCATTAACAAATTGTATGGAAAATGGGTACTTCCTCTTTTAAAGAAATGGAGATATTGTTTTGTTAGAATATGTAGCTACTCTGTGTAGTCAGCTTTACTGACTGTCATCTTCAGTCTATCTGCTTAGGCTTATTTACTGGAATTTTTTTCTTGTGCTGTAACAATTGTTTGGTCTTGTGGTTTGAGTGGGGAAGCAAGGGATTATTATAGGGAAGATGCTGTTCGTTTGTGATATTTTCAGTGAATACAGAGACTACAAAAATTTGTCGTCTAGGTTTAAGTCTTCTGAGCCTTTCAGCTGAAATATTGTTAAATGACAACTTTCCTTCTGGTATTGTGGCGTAAATTGAGAGATGAAGCAGGGCTGAGCATATAAAAAGCAGTGTTACTCTATTGATGTTTGTCTTCTGCTTTAGATCACCGAACTTTTCACAGTTAGTAAAAATGAACTTGAACAGTGTAAAACAGATCTGCAAATCAAGGAGAAAGAACTGGAAGAAACACAAAAAGATCTGCAAGAAACCAAGGTTCATCTGGCTGAAGAAGAGTATGTGGTTTCAGTTTTGGAAAACACTGAACAAAAACTTCATGGAACAGCTAGCAAGGTTGTCACAGTTCTTGTACCTAACTGTAACAGTAGCTTCCTGTGTTTAGGGGTTTCATGGGCTGTGTGACAAAACCTGAATTTTAAATTGGAAACTAGGATTAGCACTCTCTATAAATTATGTTATGGTGCAAAGCTAGTTAAGACTGCAGGACTCTGTGGTAATTTTAACAGTTGATTGCTAAACCCATGGCCTGGTCTGGAGCTGCCTTTCCTTCAGACCAGTTTATCACGAGAGTTCCAGTACTTTGCAGTATCTAAGTAGTTTTCTTTACTAGAAACTTATGGCTGGCCTCTACAAAAGATGAAGTTATATGTAGCTGGGGTTGAAAATAGCAAGAAGTTTTGTAGAGATGTGTACAGTACTTTACACTCCCTGAGTGAATAATGGAAACCTACCTTGTCACCTCTGTATTTTAGCGTATGGTCTTGATGTGTTTGTAGATTAGTCATAGTTTTGGAAACAGACTCAATGTGGGGGGAGAATGAGTGTCCTGCTCTTCTAAACTGCAAAGTTAGGAAACTTGTATCTATAGTCAACGTGAAAATTCCTTTGTACTCAGATTCCTGTAAAGTTTTTTGCCTGTGGGTTATGGAGTATTTGTGCAAGAGAAATGGGTACAGAAGTTACTTATGCTGACTACAATAAGAATTCACTATAAGTTCAAACTCAAAATTATTTATCGCAGAACTAGTACAGGAAACTTCTTGAGTACTATTAAGAATGTTTTTACTGTCAAATTATTCAGAAAAAGCTGAACTGGCCAGGAATTTTTTCAGTTACTGTTCTATGATAAATTGTATCTTAAGTCCTCAAAACATTGAGGATGTCCTTTATTAATGCTTTAATTTCAAAGTTGGAACAAATGGTCTCTAGAGGGTAACTTTTTCTTGTGTTCTAAGACTACAGATGACATAACATCAGAATTAAGAACAGTTGTAATTTGATGTAAAAGGGAAATGCCTGTCTTTCTAGGGAGGTAACGTCTCCTTTAACTCAGAACTACAGTTGATTTTATATACGTTTGACTTCTTGTTTAAAGACTGACTAAAATAACTTCAAATTGTAGCTGCTTAGTACAGTTGAAGAAACTACAAAAGATATATCTGGTCTCCACGCAAAACTAGATCGCAAGAAGGCTGTTGATCAACACAATGCTGTCATCCAAAATACATTTGCAGGACAAATGAATGCTTTGTTCAACAAAATACAAGATTCAGTTAGTGAAAACAGTTTGAAGCAGCAACAGATGTTGGCATCTTACACAAATTTTATAGGTAAGTGAAATCCTGTATCAGTATGTCATCCTGAGTTTCTACGAGTTCTCTAAAATGGGTCTGTTTTAGTAAGTGGAAGAGGCTTTATTTTAAGCAATGTAATGATTACAGTTGTAACAGTATATCTGTGTTGCACAATCTACAGTCTTTCTGTGCTCTAAGAGGCAATAAAGAGGTGATAAGCAATAAAAAGAGTTCCTATCTCGCACTGGAATTTTTTTAAAAATTTGTCATGCTTCTTGATTTCTTTTATAGGTGCCCTCCTGTCTACCAGTTCTTCAGCAGCCAATATTCTTGCATCAGTTGTATCATCATCTTTTGCCTCTGTTAAGGAGTTGGTCTCTACTGAAGTTTCTCACATGTCTGAAAAAATAACACAACACGAGAATCTGTCACTTGATTGTAAAGCTGAGCTGCTGAGATTAATTGTTAGTATATTTACATACTCTTATGTTACTTAAATATAAAACTTTTCTGGTAAAAGGGGTTTTGTAAATATTGTGTCATTGTTTTCTGATGCTTTCTACCTGTCTCTGTGTCAGCACTTAGCTGGGATTATGTACCTCCCTGCTTCCCCTCCCATGTCACCACCACAAGCTGTAACATTATATAGCAAATACTATAATAACAGAGTAAGTGTATATGGTTAGCTGCTTACAAATATGGATGATGGAACAATCATTATCCTGTTTTACTTCTGCTTTTTTTACCACTGTTCCTAGGAGGAACATTCATCTGGATTAGGAAGAGCATTACACAGCTTGACACCAATGGTAGAACTTGTCTTGGGGTTGAACTGTCAGTTTCAGAATAACCTGAAGAAGTACTCTGCTGAGGCTGACAAGGTAATTCACATAATTTGTCTCTTACCTTGTGCTCTTGTATTTGATTTACAGGTAACTCTTCAGTGTGTTTCCTAGTCTGTCAATGTTTCCACTTCTGGTCTGGCCTTTTCTGCTTTGCTCTCTCCCATGAGTTCAACCTTTTACCTCTTTTTCAGATTTCTTTTCCACTTCTGAGTGTGATGTATTTGTATGTTACCTATGTTAGCATAAGTGCTCACCTAAATGCTGCAGGAGAGTGGTAAATCATGGATGCTTAAAGCTGTATGTAACAAATATCACTCAATTTCTCCTTAAGTTTGTCATAACAAACTCTTTATGTGGACACTTTGATTCCTAGGGAGTGGGATGCTTTATCTTGTTAACAATAACTGTAAGTGCAGACAACACTGCCCTTATTAAAGTCCTTTCCTTCAGTTTTTAGTTCTTCAGTTTTTAGTTTATATATAACTGCAGCTTCCCTCTTTCATTCCTTCTTTTCCATATTGTCAAAACCAAATCTTTTCTCCTGGTGACCTGTTGATCTGACTGAAAATTTCCACCTTCTGTTAATTGCAGCTTATGTGAAATCAACTCCCCTTGTCTAGGGTCTTTTTATTAGTTTTCAGACTTAGACAGCAAATAGTCCACGGCTTGCCAGTTCTTGCTTCTTGCTCTCAACCAGGCACCTTGTCTGTGTCTTGCTATGTTGTCTATCACATGTCAAATTTTGTGTTTGGAAAAGCCCACACCAAGTTTCAGTCTGTAATTTTGGATTGCTCTAAGTGTTATTTTCCGCCTTTTATGGATAATATTTTATTAGTGCTTTTGACAATTTCGTTGGGTTGGAGTTTATTTCTTATAAATTATGCTAGGGAAAAGTACCCCTAAAGAAAAGAATTTAACTTTAACTACAACTTTTTTCAAAGATGGAGAGTCATAAAAAGGAAATGGGTACCTTCTTTGGAGATCTTTCTTGCACTCTGAAAAAATTACAGGAAGAAATGGACAGTGGTTTTGCTCAGCTTCAGAATGATTGTGAGAGTTTAAAAGAAGAAGTGGAAATGACATGGTTGGCACATACGAAGGTAAAGGAATCCTTAGAGTAAGAAATCCTAACACCAAGTGGGATTGATTGCTTTGATGTAAACTCTTTGTAGCAGAAAACTGTTACACTTGCTTCAGAAAAATGTCAGGACAGTACTTGATCCTAACTTTTTTCAGCTTTTGGGCTGCTTTAAGCTCGTGTAGGAAGGTAACAAAAGCTGACCCTTGCTCTGAGCATATCCAGTGTATATGCCTTTACATATGTAGTGAAGCGTCTATATCTTATCTACACAAAAATTTTACCTTTAGCTTTAGAATGACAAAGCTCTTATTTGCTGCATTTTCAATCAAGGCATTCAAGTTCCTTTTAAGAATGCTAGAAAGTGCAAAATAACAGTGAAATGTGTAATTTTTTTCTTACCAGAACACAGCTGATTTAATGTCCTCACTGCAAAGCCAGCTTGACCTCTTTGCTCAAGAGACTCAGAAGAACTTAACGAGTGTACTTGCGAAAAATGGAAGCTTGAAGACCACCATCGCTGCTGTGCAAGGAAATGTTCACCTGTAAGGAGCAGATTAGTTTTGGTGTATACTGATGCAAGATAAAATTATGTATGAAGAGTACTGCAAAACTAGATGCTCTTCATGTTTATATGCTTCATATTTACATGCTTCTGGTCAAGAAGCTGTTAGTCCTGAGTTCTGCCACAGAATGTAGATCATAGTTCACCTTTTCCCAGAGAAAAGGTAGCTCTACAAAGCTTTTTCTCAAACTTGTCTCTTGAACATATTGCAGATAAGAGACCATGGTTTTGGGAGCAATATGCTTACAAACAGCCTTCAGTGTGGCTGGACTTTCAGAACTTCATACTATAAAGGCTTAGCTTGAAGTATAATAGTGCATCTATTGCAGCATACTTCATTTAGTTGCAGACTGAATAACTAAGGTCTTGCCCAAGTTGTTGTTTTCTAGCTTGTGTTTCTTTGGGGTTTTGTTTGGGTGAGTTTTTTGAGATTTAACAAACCTACTGTTGTGAGAGCTGCAATTTGTAGATTTACTAAATAGAGCAACAACTTTAACTGGTTTGATGAAACTGCACTAATTCACTGGTTCTGGTCTCAAATATTTCTAAACGTAGAATGTGTTGAAATCTACCTTTCAAAATCTCTGACCTGTTCCAAATATGTCGTTGCAGGAAAACTGCAGACCTAGTCAGCAGTGCATGTTCCAATCACAGCAAAGTTATTGCATCTCTGGATAATTTCTCTCAAGAGCTCAGGATCATAAATGCTGAAAATGAGATGATGCTGGAAGAATCCACTGACCACTGCCAACGACTTCTCAGCAATCTCAAAAATGTGTCTCAGGATACTGATAAATGGGGTGAATTTACAACTGCTCAGGTAGTCGACTTTACCAATCAGCAGCTATTGTCCTTCAGTGATGAGAAACAGCAACTTCAGCATTTACAGAAGGTACTTATACTCATTTATAGTCAAATACATAATTTTGAGGCAAACTTTTACAGTAGAATTTGTAGAGGGGGAAAAAGTTCTCACTTAGAACAAAATTGTGTTTTTTCAATCACAGCAGACTTAAGTTACTGAGCTTACATAGATGCAATTAGAAGAAATGAAAATTTTAATTTCAGAGGAAGACTTTGAACTTCAAGGGCAATTAACCTCGAATGATGAGGTCTTGATTAATCCCGTGTGGTTAACTTCCATTTGTAATTTGGGTTTTTTACATATCTTTGGTAGTATATATCTCTCATTCTAAAGCTTTATCTCCCAGTAATGTCTCTAGGAGATTTGTACAATGAACAAATATGGACTGTATTCTGGAGGGCATGAATGACTTTGGTCAGATTAGCATGATGGGAGAAAGCATTCCTTTTAGGTATCTGTTAGTTCTGGCCTCTTACCTTAAAATTTCTTTCTCTATTTTTCAAAAAATTTCCATCACAAACTTCACTTCCCTCCCTTATTGTTCTATTGGGTAATGAAATAGGCAAATCCAATGTTCTGCTAATTTTCAGAAAGAAAAACCTAACTGTTAAAAGCATCTGAAGTCTAAAGATGCCCCTGTATCTGTTATACCTACTGAACACTTTGGGAGTTTCATTCCAATGGGAAAGGCTAAAATGTGTTTTCTTTCTTTTCCCCTGTGAATGTATAAAGCTCCTAGTGCTTGTAGGATTTTTGCTTGAATTATCCTAATTCTGTGCAGGATTGTGCATAGAAGCATGAATCTGATGTGAACAAGATGGCATCATCTTTATTCTTATAGGTAGCTTTCTAAAATCATAATACTTTCTAAGAAACTAGCTCTCTTCTGAAGATAGCTCTCAAAATGAGAGTGTAAAACTGGCACTGAAACTTCTCGATTTGAGGTTGTTTCGTTTCAGGTCATGTCACTAACCATGCACCACATCTTAGGAAAGAAGCCATAACCTTACCTTTCTTGTTAACTTGGTGTTTTTTGGTTGGGTTTTTGTTTTGTTTTCAGAAAAATGAAGAAAACTGTGATAAAGCAATAGCTGAAATTGCTGACCATATTGGTAGACAAAAGGCTGCTGAAGAAAAAGTGCTGAATGGCCTTCTTGATCAGATAAAGGTTGATCGGGAGATACTTCTGGAGCAGAAGATGGCACTTAGTGAGAAAGCACAGCATGGGCTGACTCAGGTTAATGGTTTTTTGCAAGAGGATCTTAAAGTGGATATTCCAACAGGTATTTAAAGTAGCTTGGGGACCAGATGATCTTACAGAAAGCAATCTGAGTTGGAGAATTCATGAGTGAAGGCTAATGGGGACATAATATAACTAGTAGCCTTACACCATTTTCAAGGTGCATGCAAAGAACAATGACTGAACAAAGCATGGTTTCTGCATTGAGTTAATGTAAAATTGAGGATCTGCAATTAAAGCAAACGCTGGAAGTGTTTATCAGTGCCTTTCATTAGTGTATAATCTCTGTTAAAGGGACAACTCCACAGAGAAGAGACTACTTCTATCCAGTCACACTTGTGAGAACAGAACCCCGGGAACTTCTGCTGGAGCAATTAAGGGAAAAGCAACTAAACCTTGAAGAGGTGCTAAACAGTGTGTCAAAGGTGCTGGAGGATAATGCAGATCAGGTATGTGTATGAATGGCAAATGAGACTCTTCAATGAAGGTTTCATATCTTCAGAGTTTTTTATACTGTTGTGGAGAGTTGACTAGGACGGAAACTGTTGCAGCCTTTGTATTTTACAGGGTACTTGGAATCACGTGCTGAGCTTTTGACAGAAAATTGGAAAATAAGACATTAATAATTTAGACTTTCATTTGTTTTTCAAAAATGGAAGTGACATGTCTATTGCAGATCTGATCGTACTGAGTACATTCACCTAGGAAATTTGGACATTAAAAATACTTCTCTGGTAATTTCTGTTTTAGGACCTGTTGGATGAGGAGGAAAGGTTGCAAGAATCCAGTGAAAGCCTTGGTAGTGACAAATCTTTCATGGATGCAAACATATGCTGCCCTGCGAATGGTGGCATTCCCTTTTTCCAGGTAACTTCCACAGATAATCCAATAGTTGTGTATTTAAGAGTGAAGGAAAATTTTTGTTCCATGTGGTGCTGTAATCTAAGGTCACCTACTACTTCAGTGTAGTTTCACAACTTCTTTAAATCCTGTAAATATGCATTGTTAAACTTGAGCTAAAATAATGGCAGTTCTGATAACAGTTAACAGTGGATTAAATAAGGCAAATTTCTGAGAAGCTGGACAGACAGGAAATTCCTCAGCAAGTAATTCTGTATGAAAAAAATGGTCATAATTTACTAGTCAAATGTGTTTTAAAGGAAAAATTGGAAGTAGATGTGGAGTATTTTCCTAAAGGCTAGACAAAATTATTAGCATTCTTCATTATTCACTTTTTTACTTTCTTCCTTCCTTTTTGACCCTTTTCTTCTACCAGTGTATCAGTGGAAACCCCTGGTGTGTTTGGCTTTGGGAGGAGGGGAGGAATGTATTTACTTGTCGTGGAGCCCTTAGAAGTAGCTGCTGAACTTCCAGATGTCTACAATAAATCCCCTTAGTAAATGCTAAATGCAATATTTTTGTCTCAGAACACTGTATACTGCATTGTATGTGAGCTAGTAGTCTTTAATTTCTTTGTATTCTCTTAACACTGGGCATTTCCTTTAAATCACAGCACAAAAGGAGTCACAAAAAGGATAAAGAGAACAAATCTGCAGCTACAGCGGAGAAGAACAAAATAGAGGATATGACGGAACAGTTTCTTCCCAAATCTAAGCCTCCTTTAAGATCACTGAACTAAGATATATCCACTGCAGATCCCTGTTTTGAAATACTTATATCTAATTGTCTACTGAGCCGTGACTTTCTTCGGTTGTTCTCAGTCTCTGTATATAGTGATATATTGATGCAAAGCTGGATCAAAAGATCGACCTGCCACATGTCCTGCCTTTGTCCCATTTTTATATGCTGTAGCTTGCAATGTATTAACAGACTTTTTAAAAAAAAAAAAAAAAAAAAAAAAAAAAAAAAAAAAAAAAAAAAAAAAAAAAAACCTCTCCAAACATGCAGATTATGGTGCTGTATCTTAAAAAGACTTACATTGTCAGGAGATCCTCTTCTGTTTCTCAGTAGATTTAAAACAGAGCAGGTGGTGATGTGGAAAAATGTTTTGTCAGCATTTACTTTTTAATTAAGTATAAATAACTGTTCTGGTTTTGTACCTGCTTTTTAGTGCAATTCCTGTTTCTATGAAGTAGATGGCTGTCTTTTAATTGGGATACTTCAAATAAATCATTGATACGTGGAAAACAAATGTATAAGTACCTCCCTCAGAGTAAAAGCAGCTTACTTGACTTTCATCTTATATTACCAGATTTAATTTAGCTAAAAATTTAGCAGCTATGAAAAGGATGGTTCCCTGCCTTGTTTCATAATAGATAATAGCTTTATTTCAGTGCCTCTTCAGTATATAAAAGCTAGTCTCACTACTGGACTTGGGGTTGTTTTGGTTTGGTTCGAAAACCCCACTGTTCTTGCCTTCCTTTTAACCTGCAGCTGAGAGGTGTTGGCTTCGATATGTTGTGATACTGCAGCTTATATATTGCAAACCCACAGCATTTCCTCTAAAGTGTAGATACTTATTAAAACATGCAAAATTGGTTACAAATGCAGCACCTATGTTGTATAACAGCAGTGGAATTCCAGTAACTGACAGCAGGATTTGACCACCTGTTCTTTGAAGAAAACTTCAAACTACACTGTGATGAAGTAGTAGATGAATAGGATTGTGATGGGATGGGGGGAGACACTGGAACACAGCGTTGATTTATGTTTAAGCATGATTAGCTAACTGTCAAAACATGATTTAAAAGATTGTTCATTTTTCTATATCTGGCTTGCAGGCCTAAGCTGATGTTTCTTCAAAGAGATGCTCCACATGTACTTGTCTTTGAGCCAGTATGTCAATCACATATACTTAGGACACCATTCAGACAGCGCAGTGCAGTCCTGGTGATAGACGCAAAGACATAATTTGAAGTATGCCCTTGCACTCATTCTTTGAATGCTAGGATGAGATAGACTGTTACTGAGTTGTGTTTGGCTGAGCCACCTGTCTTACCTCTTGGGTTGTCTTCCTTTCCGTCTGTGGCAAAGCTAATTGCTTGTTCTTAAGAGCCTGATAGGAGGAGGGAAAGTGTTAACTCCCTTACAAATGAGTAAGAAACACAAGTATGGATTTTTTAATTTATTTTGTGTTGATGTTATGATGTCTTGATACCTGGCTTATATACCAAGTATTTCTGTTCAAAACACTGTTTCCTTCAGAGAGTGTTTGGCATATTGTCAAATTCTTAATGGACTTACGAGCTCTCCTCTTGCACCACATGCCTGTTCTTGCTGACTAGATATTAGCATGATCTTCCAGGACTGTTGAAGAAATCATCTACTAACTAAAATTCAACCAGAAGAATTGATCCCACAGCTGTATTGGAATGGCCTAAGCTGCTGCAAGCCTTTCACCATGCTACTTCATTTTCTCTGTGGAGTTCACAGGATCAGTATGAACAAACGGGGTTTGACCTTAAGGGGGGCTCACATCCATAAAATCATTGCAGAATATGTGCATCCTGGCTTTATTCTCTTTGACACTCTCTCAGCTGCTTTCCTGATAACTGGGAGCCTTAGCAGCTGTATGAATTTCACAGGCTGCTTATATACTTTTTCTAAAGTACTCCTCAGAGTCATGTTTTCTTTTGTTTATGGTGCTGGCATGGCAGATCACTTTGTTGGTCCTGGTGTTGGGTGGTCACACCAGAAAGCTACACAGTATGAATGACCTGGGTGCAGAGCCTCTTTGCTTCTCTGTCCTGTCTCCGCTCCCACTAGATGGCTCTAACACTATAGTGTTAGCACAAAGCTTGAGTACTGGCCCATAACCAGGAGCTTTTGCCAAGCTGTTCATCAAGCGTCTGTTAAAAGAACAGGTTTCAAAAACATACTGAATTTATGCTTCCATGAAGATAATTCTAACCCATGAGGGGTTGTTTTATGAAGAGCCACATTTAAGAAAAAGATGGTCCAACCTGTTCTGAGCCTTGCTGCATGGCTGACAGACACTTTCTCAGTAGCTAAATCCTTTTCCTGACCTGCTCTCTGGGTTTCCCACCACGTGGGCGTTGCCCAAAGTAGAAAGCAATGCCACTTTGTTTTGGTGTATTGTACACAGGAGAAAAGGAGGGTAAGAAAAATAAAGCAGGAGTTTCTTCTTGCACATAGTCACTGGATTCATGGATCAAACTTGGAAGAAATGGCATGGTCTAGGCTAGCATATATGGTGGTTTGAATTTGTCTTAGTTTGAGATGTCCTTTGTAATAAGAGTAGGAAGCTATTTCCCAGAATAAATGGTAAGGTTGTACCCTGACTGCATTAGTCCAACTGAGCAGGAGGGAGGGTTGTGGTGACAGGCTGTGGTGTATGGCTGTGTTCTAATTAACCTGATTAGGTTTTTTTGGATTCTGGCTTAGTGGCCAAGTGGGACAACTCTTGATTTAACAAAGTCCAGGTAGGATGAAAGCAATGTGGGGAAATGAAATGAGGAACTGCAGCAAGTTCAAATGCATATAAAGGGGGAGTGCAGAGAGAATGATAAGAAAGCTACGGGAAGTACAGACGCTCAGAGTCAACAGCTTGCTTTTGAAGGAAAAAATGAGCAGTTAGGAGTAAATGGAGGAAACTTCCTGCTTCCTTCTAGAAACCAGGGAGCTGCAGCACTTGGTGCATCAAAGTTTTTCAGAACACAATATTTATTTGAAGAGATGAAAGAAGACCAAGATGACTGGATGCTATTGGTGGCTGGTTTTATTTTGGGTATCAGAAGCAATTACGTGGGTCTAGGAATCCTGTAACTCTTCGTGGTGATAAAATTAAAACTAAAGCTAGAAGGAACTGGAAAAATTAAGTTCAACATTCCTTTTCCATCAAAAAGAGATTGAAGAGAAAAAAGAAAGAGTTCTAATGTTCCAGAGCATTAAAAACAGGGGGGGCGGAAATTAAAATACGTAGTTGGTAAATACATACTTTTTAAACAAGTGTTTACAACCATTTGACTACTCTTTTTTTTTTTCTTTCCCTGTTATAAACTACTTTTTAAGGTAGAGGTTAGTGCTCTGTAAACTGCCCCCCCACCTGTGTAGTTACTTTTATGAAGTTAAATAACAACAGATCGTGCTTGGCTTTGCATTAGTAGGCTTTATGTGACACAGTAGTAGAGGGGAGAGGTAGACCACTGAGCAAAGCAGGCTGCTCTTGTGAGTTGAACGCGCCATCAGTCCACAGCAGCATTGCTATGCTCAATCTTGAAAATGGTGAAAGTGTGAACACAGCGCAGCAAAGTGTTAAAATCCTACGTTCAGAGTGCTTCTAAAATCATCTTTGGTTCTCTGGTAAAGGGTCTAGCTACATTGCAGCTAGACGAGCTCTTCAGAAGCTAAAAAGGAGCGAGTGTTGGTTCCAGCTGTCTCTTGTCAGGGACTGAGTTAGACACAAGCTGCCATTTTTATATGAGGTTTGAGAAATTTCTAAAACTTCATGAGAAGACTGTCAGCTTTCAGGTGGCACAGAGTTAGATTTTGTAAAACACTGGAGATTGACTGGATTGTTTCCTTTTTCTCCGTAGTATTAAACCTATATAAATGTTCCCTTGACTTCCTTAGTTGTATCTGGAATGTTTTTGTGACTCTTTTGGTCTGTTCATAACTAAACGTTGCAATTCAAAGAATGAATCAAAATGACTAACACTGTGAACTTGACCAATGCATTTTATTAAAAATTACCAAAATGTAAGAATTAAATAAGCAGAAATATAACATAAAAGTACATTAGATTTTTTTTGAGTCTTTCTAGATGTAACCGTCTACAATTGTTGCAAACATATGTAACTTTGACTATAATTATATTCTGATAATTTCCAGAGTACTAATGCTACTACATTAAGATTTTTTTTCACCTCATAAGGAATTGGATTTTCATTTGCAGAAGTTAATTTTTTTAAAAATATCTTTTTTTTTCCCTAATTACCACAGTAATTTTGCAAAGTGAAAAATCATACTTGGCAGGAAAAAAAATATGGTCTTCTCTTTCAGCATTTATGACCAATATTAAACAGATTAAATACATGGTCTTCTCCTCCCTAGCCATTCAAGTAAAAATAATGCATGCTGCTTCTCAGAGGACTGATTTCTCCACTGTGCAAGTCCAGGTTTACACGGGGCTAATTCTAGTGCAGTCACTTGAATTGTATTCAAGTAATAAAGTGAAAGATCAGACTCTCTGTTTTCCAAAGAACCTACTAAGTTGATAAGGATGCCTTAAAAAACATTTAAAAATCTGGGAACCTGTTTGGTCTCTGTGGCCAAAGCATTTCAGGGTATTTAGAAGAGTTTGTCTAGATGGTCCTGGAGGTTGTTTTCATCTCTAATTCTGTATGTTCTTTCACAGGTACTTTGAGCATACCTGCTTCCCCTACCTTGTAAAATGACTTTGGGATCTTTCGGGGTAGGTATGATGTTAGTGTTCTGCTGCTGGAAGACTAGACCAATACCAGCTGAAGCTAGCACCAACTGTCAACGGCCACTGGATCATGACAGTGCCTCAGGACACTGTGTGTACCACAGGAAGGGGAGCTTTTTAAACCTCTAAAAGATGGCACAGATAATCCCCTGTCTTCCAGAACATAACCTGATGCTGAACCTGAGCACCACTACTCCTGCTTTGGAAGTAGAAACTTGTAGATGTGTTTCTGAGGGAGTAAATTCTTTCTTTTCTTTTCTTTTCTTTTTTTTGACACAGATGCCCTTACGTATCCCCTGTCATATGTAAAGACTGTTTCGGGGAACTGGTTTTTCACATTTCAATTAACTTCCCCTAATGCTCAAACCAAAACATAAGTGGCATTATCATTATGTTCAGAAGCTAAGAGAAACAAAGTAGTGAATTGCTTATCATTTGTTATAGCCACCATCCTCTATGACTTAATTAAAATACGACATTGATTTCAAAATCATTCAGCTATAGATAGATATTTAAAAGGTTATAACATAATAATGATAGGCACTAAAGTTTTGCTTGCTCACTCTAACAGTTTATTTTAGGAAACTCAGTCCAGCAGGATGAACCTTGAATATACAGATTAATGTAAGGAAGGAAATTTTATGATGTCTCTTAGTTAATACAGAAGCCAATCTTATTAATCATGGATTTACAGAGGGCTTTTTTATTAGATGTTAACTATAGCTTATGTTGACAATTGATTTTCATTGTAGGACAGCTAAATTTATTATTTGTAATAAGATAAAGATAATTAAATTGACTTTATAAAGGTTACTATCATAAATGTTAGTACCTGTGAATAGCAAACATAAAACTGCTTTAGCAGCAAAAATTTAGTTAATTGGTGGTTGCTTGCTTTCCGTTACATTTAATAGTCTCTGAACATTTTTAGCCTGTGTTTTAGTTTCCAGAGTTTATACTTACTGCTGTGAAAAACTGTTTGGGTTGAAGTCTCCCTTTCAGTTTATTTTCTTTTCAATAAAACAGAATCAAAACATTTTTAAAGTTATAGAAGTAAATTTTTGACAAAACATTTGTAAAGCTCTAGAAGTAAACCAAAAACAAAATAAACCACTAAGTACATAAGTACATACGTATTATGCAGTGGAGTTTTCTTCTGTCATTTCCTGGATTTGTCGTTAAACTATTCACAATAGTATGTTGAAAAATATGTTAGATCTATAATAAAATCTGACTTTTAGGGGGTTTAAAATATTAAAAAGACTAATTATTAAGTTAATTTGGACCTTCCAAAAATGAGAGTACTTGGAACTTAATCTTTTTTAACTATATTTTTTTTTATTATATGTGTATCTCCATTGCTTAATACCGTCCATCCATCTGGGTACGAGCTTTTGAAATAGCGGAGAAATACAGCAAATGTTAGAGACTGTGGAGTAGTACCAGAAGTGGTATCTTCAAACCTAGTGAGAGTACATTCCTGAGCTTTGATAACGCAGGAGCTATCCAGTACAAAAGTAATTCTATCAGAATGCTCACAGTGTATTTTACTATAATATTATTCCTTGATTTCTAGTTCTGATTTACAGGCTTGTAACTTGTCATTGCTTGTTTGGTGTTTTGGACCAATAATGGAAGGAGAGAGGGAGTACTTTAGGAAGACTGTTTTAAACTGTGGTGCAACACTGAATATTTATTAAGTTGAGGTTTTTTTTAATGAAATACACTTGGCTGCAGCATCGTTGTGTTGGAGGTGATTGTGATTAGTTCTTTCATGGGCTTGCAGCTTGTGGAAGGAAGGGTTAGCTAGATGATGGAGTACAGAGGAAGTGAGCAGCACATCACAAGAAGTACAGTTTACCAGAGATGTCAGGCTGCTGGTTGCTGGGCTGCAACATAGATGCCAGCCTGTCTGATGTGTGTCTGATACGCTCAGTTTATAACATGGCAAATCAGCTTGGTGCCCAGACCGAAAAGCGCTGCAATTCTCTGTAACTTACCTTGATGGCCAGTTGCCCTATGGCATGGTTATTGATTCGGCTTTCTCTGACAGAAGAGCTATAAAACACTTTGTGCCCACTGTGCTTTTGATGCTATTTTGTTCTTGTGTGGACAGTCCTGAAGATCTGACTCCAGAGCTCTGTGCTACTTGCTCCAAGGCTAAGTACGGATCTTGTACTGTCAGGATTCAAGAATTACACGTAAGTTCGTCTTCTCTGTGGCATTGCTACTGTGTGAACAGCCACAAAAATTTTGTCGGAAGTGCCCACTGTGAATGAAAGTGAGAAGGGTGCTAACGTGGGTGCTGGCAATTCATACTGCCTGCTTTTTGCCAACAGAAGCTGCTGTCAAAGCACAGCCCATGTATCCTTTCCTGTGATACCACAGTTTGGATCTTGTCATATTAATGGAGCTGCAATTATTCCCATTTGCATTTTTTGTGCTGAGGGGCCCAGTCTTAAACCCAACTGGAGCTCGGTGCGGCAGAATGTGGGCTTTCAGCCCTCGTCACTTCTTCAGCAGCTGTGGTTGATTTTGGAGCTCAGAAGTCCAGGTGAAGCTTCAGTGGAGATTGTCATCTTGTGTTTAAGCCATTTCTTGGCTCCAAGTTTTCCTCCAAGGCAAAGTGTGGCGTAGATTTACCCTACCTATGTTTGTTCAGGCCCCTGCATGAAGGTACCTAAGCAAGAGCCCTGTCATACCCTGCTCTTGCCAAAGCCAGAGGAGAGATGGGAACCTCAGAGGGTGATTCTTTGCTAGGTGCCCTGCTTGTTTCTCTCCATTGACTACATGGGAAATGAAGGAGGCGATGATTTTAACTTTGATGCTAGAAGTTCATAAATGAATCTGGGATAAACGTCACTCACTTTGAAATTTCATTTTGTGGTTTTTTTAATGTTAAAGACATGTATTGAAACATAAAATACTTGGCTCTTCACAGCTACATCATGCTGTACCATTAGCCACCTTCAGGTCATTATAAATAGCACTTTCTGGTTCTCTGTTGTGTGTATTTGTATGAAGGTCCTGAAGCTATTTCGAGAATCTGATATCGTCTGGTTTTAAAACATTACTTAATCTGCTCAGGACCAAGCCAAGGCAGACTCATTCTTCAGGCAGTTTCCATCCTGATGTAGTATTTACTTTAAATGCAAGGCCATGATCCTGTTCAAAGACATGATTTCCCTTCTCTCCCCTGCTGTCACTAGAGTCAGATAACAGGAAGAGACAGTAAGATAACTGCCACTTATTTGGATTTCACGGAAGCTTTCAGGCAGAAACGGGGATGCCGGCCAGAGCCAAATCAATTCATTTGAATGATTTGCTGATTATCTGTGTTAGTTATTCTCTAATTATCTTTCCTGGTGCCCGGGACTAGCTCTTTACCTTTGGGCTTGGGCTGGCTGTTTATTTAAACCTATTATTTCTAGGCAATATTCTGCATCACGAGTAGTGCACCTCAGTCAGTAAAGACAAGAATAATTGGCACTGGAAAAACTGTGAACTGGATTATTAATAACTGATTGACAGAAAAAAGCTTGATCATAGTTTTTCATGGGTGCCTCTTAACTTGTTAGTGAAACAGGGCTAATAAAGTTGCCTTTGATAGCTCCTTTCAAGGGCTTCAATATTTGAATCAGTGCTTTTGTGTCAAAATTAATATGGATAGTCCAAGAGCTTCTGCCAAGATACACTGAACAGGGCACTATGTGGATCACAGCTGTAGAAGAGTTTAGTCTAAAAGGCTGGTCAGGGAGCAGATGAACAGGCACAGACAGGCATCAGTGTGGTACTCTGAGCTCCAGCAGCAATGCTGTGGCAAAGGTAAGTGTCCATGACCCCAGTTTTCAGTCCAGAGTCAGTGGACCATGCTCTTCTTCCTCCCCTGGCTGACAGCGCAGTGCTGCTGTAGTCACTGCTGCATCTCACTGGGAGTTCGTGTTCCTCATTCCAGAAGCACTCAGACTAAAAAGAGAACCAGTGCTGCTCCTGATGCTTGACCTGAATGTAAGCTTTCCTTCCACAGAGTCTGCCATCATACAAGGCAGGAACTATAGCAACGTTTAGGAAATTTGGGATGATAACATTGAGATGCTAAAGTCAAAGTACTGCATGATAGAGCTCGAATAGCAGATGACTAGGTCAGTCAGCTTACGCAGTCTGACTTTCTCCCTCCTGCAACCAAAGAATTATAAATTATTCAAAATCCAAGGAAACATCCTGTACTCTGGGCCCTCTGGCAGCAAAAAGAAAATGAAGCCTCTGAATTTGTTCCTCTTGTATTGCCGTTACCGTCTCAGTGAGGCAGTTTTTCGCCAACAGTCACAGTGTTTTCTGGCTTTTAACCAAATCTCTTGATTTTATTCATTACCTTGCCTGAGTGAATTGATCTGCAGTAACTAAGGCAGATAGTATGTGGTCTGAGCTCCTCTAATGCAGGAGAAGTGGGGAAACAGAGCCATGACCAAAATGAGAAGACTGTCATTCAGAAATGATGCCAAAAGAAACCTCAATGACAAAGCAATACAGATTAAATCAGACTACGTGTTTTGCAGCCGAACACACAGAACAAGAAAAGAAAGCAACTCTCGACGCTATCAGAGTTATGGGCCAGTTTTCCGACCCTTCTTCCCAGACTGGAGTAACTGGTGCAGCCTGTGGAATGAGACTCCCTGCCCAGGTAAGAGCGGTGGCCCCAGGGACGGGGCTTGCTCACCACCTTGTCAGCCTGCTGTCCTCTCTTTCCTGACTGTACATGTATGGCACTGCTCATTTTGTTCATCAGTCAAGACAAACTGAGAAGTCTGAGGAGAGATTGATAAACCAGCAATTACAGAGCAAAGTCAACAAGAAGAGATGGCACCACGCTGGGCTGTGGGAGCGTTTATTCAGGGAGGGGAGAGAGCTCCAAGAGCAGATACAACTTTCACAGCACAGATAACAGGTTTCCTCTTGACATCAGTTCCCAATGAAGTTGATCCAACCTGTAATATCTGCAAATTCAAACTTTTGGCTTGGCAAACAAACATGGCCATTCCAAAGCCTTAAAATATCTCGTTTCAGTTGTACACTTTGCTGTAAACTTCGTATATTAATGTCGGCTGGATTAGATCTGATAAAAATGCCCAAAGAGGAACTCAGAAGTAATTTTTCAGCTTAAAGATTTTTTTAAGAAACTTTTTTTTCAACTATTGACATCTGTGTCTCTCGTTAGGAGGGGAACATCAGAGCTGTTCTACTAAGACAGACCATTAATTCCAATGGCTTCTTCCTGCCAGTGGCCAGAAGAGGCTACTGAGGGGAACTGTGTGAGAAACAAGCGCGGATAGAGAAATCCTTTCCTGCCTTCATCAAACAGCAGTGTAAGGGCTTCCTGAGCCAAACACTGTGAGCAAGCTACTATGATTAATACTCATCAATGTACCTATCCTCCATTAATTTGTCTTCTTTTCTGAACCCGTTTGTACTTCTGGCATCCAGTGCTTCCCATGGCAACAAGTTCCACAATTTAATTATGCGCTGTGTGAAAAAGTACTTCCTTTTGTTTGTTTTAAACCTACTAAAACAGAATTACAGGATGCACAACAGAATTGCATGGGCAGAGTTAAATGGGAAGATAATGTGGAATGACAATGGAAAATCAGTCTCAGCACAGAGAACTGGAAACCGGCTTTGTTTTTGCTTTGCTCTGACCACCAGTACGGGATTAGTTAGTACTTCCTATCGTTCTTCTCCCTGTCATAAATAAGCCAATTTACCTGATTAGTGCAAAGAGTTAGAAAACAAGCTGCGCTCTCCACAAAAACGGCAATGTTTGTCAGAAAGGCGAGGTCTGCCGTCTTCCTTTTCTCTGAGGGTGGAAAAGATGGGTTGACTTCTGCTCCGGGCAAGGAGAGCCTCTGAATTTGCATTTGAATTTGCTGGGTGATTCAACAGTTAAAAATGTCGATAGGCTTTGAGGCTCTTGCAGAGATGCACCAGAGAGAAAGCCAGCAAGCCTCCCTTCTTGGAACTGATGTGCGATAGCATCTGGAAAAGGTGAATGCAGTTCTCTGCACCTCCTTACCAGGAAGGCAAGCTGGAGGAAGTTCAGAGAAGAAGAGCCAACTGTAGCTGTATGCTTGGAAGAACTGGCCGATGAGAAAAAGTGCAAAGAGCTGACAGCATAGAGTTTGCTAACCAACACTTGGGGAGTAAGATGACTTAATAACTGTTAACTAATGTTTTAAGTGTAAACCTGCAGGAATGAGTGGAACTAGGTTAGTGTGGGACAAGAGAGTAGCATAAGTAACGACAGGCTTAGCAGAAAGAAAGTGTAATGACAATGCTTCATCCTGCCCTACCTTGCCCCATGTCCGGCTTTGAACTGGGTGTTCCAGGTCTTAGAGTGAAATGTTTGCCAGGAGCTCATAGGTTATGAAGCTCTCACCCAGCCGAGAGAAGTGTGGGTGCAAAGTCTCCAGTGCCGTTGCCCCCACTACGAAGAGAGCCTACTTGTGGCCCAGCTCAAGGCCCAGCTGGTGCCACCGCAGTCATTGCTCTGCATGTCCCAAAAGCAGACAGAAGCACTGTATGTATCCTGTTCACAATGACAGTTCCCGCAGGACCCTGACCTTTATGGCTTTATCCATAGGTCTCTGTGTACTCCTAAGAAACTATTCACGTTGTGAAATGCAGGAGAGAGGGAGACCGGTGTGTCCAAAGTTCATATGTGAATTAAATATGAAGAACACTGTAGAAAATGCAACTGCAACTTGGAATGAAAATGCAGAAGACACAAAATGAAAGAGAATGTAACAGATGTAACTGCATCAGGGTTTTGAGAGTGTGCACTGTGCAGCAGACCCAGCCAAGACAACTTCCTCCTGCTGCTTTCTGTGATTTTATGGCTATCTAGTGCATCCTGACTCTTCAGGAATTTACTCTTCAGTGATACAGACAAAGGCTTTGACAGGCTGTGGTGCTTTCTCCCAAACAAACCCGTTTATCTACAGAACACACTTACCCTGGCTAACTGACTTTAACGTACATTCTTACAGTTTAATATTTTACAGGTGTCAGATGGGTGCTACGAAGGCTACATAAAGAACAATGTCATGTCTCCCAAGAGATAAGACATAATTTGACAGAGACAAAACCAACAGAAAAGCAGCTTGGGAAGACACAGTAATGAAGTGACGCAGTAAGGGTTTGGTTTATGCACATCCTGAAATTAAATTGTTTATTTATCATTAGAGGTAGACTGTTCTGACTTGATTCTGTAATCACAGTCCAACTAAACCTGCCTTTACTTACAGCCAGATTTTCAGCACATCTGAGACTGTAGAAGACCTTCTTTATTCAAGAACAGTTCTCCTAGAAGGTAATGGAATGGCAAAGTCCAGTGGGGTTCACTCAGTTCCTCCTAGGCTGTCAGATGTTCTTCAAGGAATAAATGTAAGCTACCTCTACCTCAGTTTAAATTGGTTATATAATGTTAATCTATCTTGAATTTTTAATCTTTCATTTGCATTACCTTTTTAAGAAAAATCACTGAAACTATATGTATTTTCTAAATTCAAATTACACAAATTTAAAACATACAACTACACAGAGGGCAGTGTAGAACCTGTTGTTCTAAAAGGAAGCTATTTCTCCAGTTAATTTCTAGTGCATGTTGGTAACAGTATACAAAGAATCATTTTAGTCTACTATGATTCTGTAACTAATGGCTCTTTCCCACAGTCTACAGTGTCTCTGAAGCCTCTGCTCTGGTGACAAGTCTGCTTTCTGTATCTCCTCCCCAGACGTCCTCTCTATCCAGTGAGTCTGAACAGATTTTAAAAATCCCATTTTTGTTCACATGCTGATTGTAACTTTGGCTGTACCTTGACACGTGAAGAACTGAGTGGATTGGTGTGTGATCTATATGCTTGTTTCTCATGGCTCACTGGATGAATGACCCCCGCAAATGGCACTGCCTGTTGCTGTCTTGGGGCGCCTGGAAGCAGACGCGCTTTTGAATGGTGAGGATTTGCTGACTGTGCTGGGGAAGGAGAGCCCCAACGCAGTGCTCCTTCTCCAGGCATTTCCTGCATGTGCCTGCTCCCGCAGATGTAGGTGCAGAAGCACGGAGTGCAGATCTGTCTCTGAATTAGGCTGCTAATTCAGTAGCTGAGATGAGCAGTGTACAAGCATCTGCAAGGATGTAGCGCTGAGCTCTGGGTTGAAGTCCAGCTGCCTTAGCTCAGCAGCTATCACCTGTCTGGCTGCTGAGAGTACTCTTCAGATACCTATTTACATCTTTTTTAATAGCAATTTTCCTGTAATGTTTTCAATCAAGCATTGTAAAATAAACAAAGCATGATTAGAGATAAAGATTTGGATTAACATCCACATCAGGTTTGGCTCTGATGTCATGGTTTGACTTCAAGGAAACATCTGAGCTACGGTTTAGGATCCACAACACTAAAACTCCTATGTCTGCACCTACAATTGCAGGCCCTGGTACTGGGATGAGGATAGATTATGAGATGGTCCAACTAAAGAAGGATTGAGAAAGAGCAGCTGTTCTGCAAAGCTAGTCAAACATGGTCTTTAGAGTATCAGGAAAGAACTGTAAAGTTTTAATACAGATTTCTATCGACATATTTATTTTCATGCCAAGCATGATTTATTTTTTGTTTTGCTTTTACCAGAAGTATTACAATAAGTACGAGTTGTAGTGTGGGTATTTTGCCATCCCAGCATATATTGTTGTCCCAGTTTCCATTCAGGAGTAATTATATTTGGTGTAAAGCACCTTGCTATCAGCCTGACTTCATGCCTACCAGGAGAGCTGTACTCTCTGCTGCACAAGCATTTCAACGTTTCCATGACCAGCACGGCTGACAGAGAGAAGCAAAGTACAGAAACACAACTCAACCAAGAGAAACTTCCCAACCTGACTCGGGGAAGAAAAATAAGAAAACCCCAAAGGCTATGAAGTAAACTCATAGAGCATGGGAAAGCCTGCAGGTTTGCAGAAGTATTCCCTTTATTTCCAGACTCGGAAGGGACATAAACAGAGACTTTCCTGACAGGTGATTATTGCTGGAGAGGGTCAATGAAACCAGACATGGCAAAGACCTACCCAGGATGCTCACCTACACCTTCCTGTGAGCCAGGCTGAGCTCACATCATTTTAGGCATTTTAGCTGAAGCAAAGCTCTGTTTATTAAACAATGGGTGCTTTCAGAACAGCAAAAATAAAAGAACTCTCCAGGTTGGATGTCAATTGCTCCTATTTAATGGAAGCTCTGCATTGAATGGAAGCCCTTACCCTCCACTTCAGCTAGAGAAAGTATCCTGGTTCTGCCTCATCTCCCAAATCTTCTAGTTTCCTCTCCACTCCATGATGGCATTTCTGGGTGCCAAACCAGAGCTGTCAGCAGAGCTGGACAATTCGGAAGTCACTCTTCCCTGATCCTGCACCTGTACAAAGGCCAACTTATCTGTGCTTCCAGGGGATATCACATCTTCCTGAGTCCCTGTCACAAAGCAGAAGTCTTCATTAGTGGGTGCCAAATATTCTCTGGGTAGCTGAAAGAGTCACGAGTACTCTGGGATACTGGGGTTTTCCCACCATCAGGAAACTCTGTGGTGTTGTCAGACATAGCAGTAATTCTCCTGCCACCTCTGCTGTGAGCTAGCAGAGTATAACTGGCCCAATAAGTTCTTCCAGACTCAGAGACTCGAGGCTGGGTACCGTCCGTGACTGACACTGCCATGTTTCATCAGTCAGTTCTGGGCTGTGGAGTTTCCATTACAGGGAGACCTCAGCTCAGGGCCCGAGTGAGAGAGGAAGACAGCTGCCTTAGGGAAAAATGAGTCTTTGTTTTGTTTCTGCAATTTAATAGCGTACTTTATGAGATACTTCCATGTGGAACTATGAAGGCATATTCTCTCATTCTGCAGAAAAAGTTATTTGCCTGTGAAAATCAGCAGCTTTGATGGACTTCAAAGCCATTACAGAAGTTCTGAATTTGTCTCTAAGGCAATTCCTCCTCTAGCCTTTTAGTGCCAATTCTACCCATGTACTTTGGCTCCTACCCATGGAAATGAAGCCTTTGAGGAGTTTCTGCACCTGAGAATCTAGCAATCTATTTTTCAGATGAGGACAGATGTCAGATCCATCTTCTAACTCCGCTGTTAAACAGCCATTAATAGTTAGCTAGATTGTTATCATAAACTTCTATATTTGACTATTAACAGCAACTGCGTGTGCGTATCAGCTCCAGATATAACAAACCTACCTAGGGATTGATTTTATGATGCCAAAATGATAAAGTTAGCTAAAAAACGTAGAGTGAATGTGTAAGCTCTGGAAAACATTAACAAAAATAACTAAGTAACACTCCCTATTCATACCTAATTCCTCCTGACATCAAATTTAGCTGTGTGTACTTTGGACTCACTGGAACTGTTACAGTGAAAATCTTGCTGCACTAGTCCTCCTTGAAACGTACAATATTTTGAGTTCTGAATACTCTCTAAAACAAAAACAACAAAAAAAGAGATGTTTTGTCATCGCTGTAGTTTAGGCAGATTCTCCATTGTCTGCTAGCTTGTTATAGTCATTTATATCAACACAGAGTGGGTGTACGGTAGCCAGTAGTCTGTGTTAGCAGTGTTTTACATTCAGTTTGCACTTACGTAAATGATTGTGCAAGATGTGAGAGACAATCTAGCCCCTGGGAATTATATGTGTTTTTGGGTGTAATCTTTATGTTTGAAGCCAACACATAAGAATATAGAGAAGTTTTAACTTGTTGCAGTTGCCATCACCCCAAATAAATATAATTAACCAAGCAGCTTTCCATTGCACTTACAGGCAGGATCCAAAATAGCTCATGGTTTGTGGTGGCAGATATATAGGAAATACGAGCCTGTAAGGAACAATATATTGCTTTGTTTTTCATAGCATTGTTCACCACATTCTCATAATGGTCAGATAAGAAACTCTTCAGGCCAAGGAAGGGTGAGGGACACTAAAGCTGACGTAGTTTCATAGGTTGCCTCTTTGCAATTCAGAAGAAAACTCTGGTGAATTATGTCACACTTCAGTGGAATTAAACTGATTTAGAGAAGCTGGTGTCACAGTAATCGTGAGGACAGCCCAGTCCAGAAAGAAAAGGGTATTAAGTGATGTTTATAGTACGGGGCCATGTGTTCCTTCCTTTTACCACAGAGCCATAAATGTGCATATCCCCCTTGGCAAGTCAAAGTGTCCCAGAAGAGATATTAACAATTTGGGGGGGTAGAGGAAATGGAGGCACCTTACCAGTGTGCTCCCCTGAAGGTCTGGCACATGTTGGTTTGGAAATCCTTGACAAGACCCAAAAGCACCATTAAAGCTTTTCTGTGGCTTTCTTTTTTCTCCGTTTGGTGACAGGGAAGGAAAAGGGTACTTGCTAGTCGCAGCATATATCTCCCACCCTCAAATATTCAGTGCCAAGAAAGAAGAGCTCTTCAAATAGTCGGAGAGCCAAGTAGGACCCTTGGGTGGCCTAAACGTTCCCAACATGTCCGTGTCTCCGTGAAGAATTTTGGAATCTTTATTTTGCCCCACAGCAAAACACAAGCCACGGCCCCAGGTGGAAGAGCAAAGGAAGAACCGAAGAAGCAACCCCTGGCTGACTTTTTGCTGGACACTTTCATCTCTTGAAGTTTCCCTCGTGGTGGGGCATCTCAGGTTTTCAGTTCAAGCAAGGATGTCTAAACGCCAGTGAAAAAAAATCTGCTTTCCTCTAACCCAAAGCTCAGAAACAGCTGAACCAGTTTTGCTGAAATGTTAAACATACTCAGCATGAGGCAGATTCCCTCAGAACAGAATTTTTTCCACCTGGATGATTTAAATTTGGCAAAATCATAATCAGATTAATATAGGGATGTAGGATGGAAAATGATAAGCTCTTGCCAGCTCTACTTAGAATAATAGTTCATATGTTGTTCACCCCTTTTTAGACCAAGATTTGTCTTGTTCTGCTACATTTAATGAATGCCTTGAAGACTGACCTGCCGTAATGTTTATTATGGTTGTAACTCATTTAGTAAATCAAATCATGACGGTGAGGAGGAGGAAGACGTGAGAAGTGAATATCTATCAGATGAGTTATCTGGAAGACGGCAGCACCGACTGACATCACCCCACAGTACGCGGTGCCTCTGTCTGGAGCAGTCTGGCTTCCATAGTGCTTGGAAAATCAGAAAGGTGAACTCCCTCCTATTTCCTCCTTGGAAGATGTTCAAGGCTGTGGCCTCACCTCTCTTGGAAGAGTCTTGAAATATTTTCAATAATGGGAAGGGGTGGAATGGCTGCAGGCTGGATCCTCTTGGAAAGTGCCCTGTAGCATTAGGGGATGACGCTGCTGGTAGCCCTGCCTGGCTGTTAAAAGATGGACTTTGCTGGATTGCTCACTAATTCTGTACAGACAAAAGCAGCTATTCCAGCTAGGAATGAGCCATCTCTGGTGTAACTCTCCTGAAGTCTGCAGTGTCACAGAGGGTGCTGTTATGGGTGAAACCCCTATTTTTGAGAGTAGAAACCGGGTGGGTACCATGCCAAAAAATACATGCTACTAGTAACAGAACCTGCAAGGCAAGGAAAAGAGGTCTGTGCTTCGAGAATCATTTAACTTATAAATCACAGAGTAGTTTGTGTATTGCCCGGAATAACCACCCCAGGAATCAGAAATCTTCTGTGGGGCATTTAGCACAGGTAATTGGGGGTGTGGCATTTGTCGCTGATTTTGGAAGCATTCCTTTCCTGATTTTCCGACATTTGGGGGGTTTTGTTTGTTTGATATTTTTGTTTTATGTTATTTTAAGACAAACTGTTGCAGCCAAGCACCCCTCCACTCACCTCACCCCCCCAGCCCGAGGTGCAGCTGTTGAGGTGTTTCACATTCCCGCTGCCCTGTAAAACCTGCTCACGAACGCGGTGACACATAAACGCTAAATTAAA
>NW_010412693.1:0-6999 GCF_000710305.1 Buceros rhinoceros silvestris | reverse complement strand
CCATCTGGACATCAAACCATTGACCACTACCATCCAAATGCGACCATCTGGACATCAAACCATTGACCACTACCATCCAAATGCGACCATCCAACCAATTCCTTATCCTCCAAACGGTCCACCCATTCAATCCATATCTCTCCAATTGAAAAAAAAGGATGTTGTGGGGGACTGTGTCAAAGGATTTACACAAATCCAGCTAGACGACACCCATAGCTTTTCCCCTGTACACTGTCACAGTCATAGTTGCTTTGTCATAGAAGGCCATGAGCTTGTTCAGGCAGGACTTGGCTTGGTGAAGCCATGCTGGCTGTCTTGAATCACCTCTCTGTCCTCCCATGTGCCTCAGCATAGATTCTAGAAGGAATTGTTCCATGATCTCTCCAGGCACAGAGGTGAGGCTGGCAGGTTGGTAGTTCCCACGGTCCTCCTTTCAACCCTTTTTAGACATGTTTGCAATGTTTCCATTTTTACTGTCTCCAAGGACTTCACCTGACAGCCAGGACTTTTCAAACAGCATGGAGAGTGGCCTGGCAACTACATCAACCAGTTCCCACAGGACTCTGGGATGCATCTCATCAGGTCCCAGAAACTTATGTATGTTCAGGTTCCTCACGTGCTCATGAATCTGATCTTCACTTACAGTGGGAGGGATTTTGCCCCCCTAGTCCCTGTCTTGTGGTCCATCAACTCAGGAGGTTGAGAAGAGAGGTTATGAGTGAAGAGTGAGGGCAAAAAAGTTGCTGACTACCTCAGCCTTCTCCTCATCTCTTGTTACCAGCCTGACAGTCTTGCTCATCAGAGTGGGTATTTTTAACCTTCCTTCTCTGGTTGACATACCTGTAGAAGCTCTTATTATTCTCTGCATCCCTTGCCAAGTTCAGCTTCAGCTGCACCTTGGCCTTCCTGACCTCATCCCTACACAACCAGGCAGTGTCCCTGTACTCTTCCCAGGATACCTGTCCCTGATTCCCCTGCCTGTGCAGCTCCTTCTTGCCCTTTAGTTTGACCAGCAGGTCTTGACTCAGCCATGTTGGTCTCTTCCCTTCCTTGCCTGATTTCTTACACCTGGGGATCAACAGCTCCAGTGCTCTATGGAAAACGTCCTTGAAGATCTGCCAGCTCTGCCTGGCTCCCTAGTCCCTGAGGGCTGTTTCTTCAGGCAGTCCTATTGACTAACTCCTTGAAGAGCTGGGAGTCTGCCTTCCTAAAATTCAGGGTCCTGACTATATTTCTTGCCTGACCCAGATCCCTCTGAACTGTGAACTCCACCACTGTGTGATCACTGCAGCCCAGGCTGCCTCCAATCTTGGTATCACCAATGACCTCACTTGCATTGGTGATCATCAGGTACAGTATCACATCTCCTCTGGTGGGGTTGTCTATTACCTGGCTGAAGTAGTTATTCTCAACACATTCCAGAACATGTCAGGGTGGCTGAAGTCCCCCAGCAGGTCAAGAACCTATGAATAAGCATAGAGTAAGGCGACTTCATCAACAGGCTTCACTTCATCAGGCTGCCTGTAGCAGACACCAACCACAAAGTTCCTGTGTTGCCTGAACATCTAATTCTTACCCATAAACTTTCAACCTGCTCATGGCTACTCTTCAGGGACAGCTATCTCTCACTCTATCCTTTTTTTGACATTGAGGGCAATGCCTCCACCCCTCCTTCCTCACCTATCCTTTCTGAACAGCCTGTAGCCATCAACAGTTTCACTCCAGTCACAGGATTCACCCCACCAAGCTTCGGTAATGACTATCAACGTTCTAGCAGCATGGTAGCTTCCAACTCTGATGTGTGTATCATCATACCAAAACGGTTTGAAGAAAGATTTCGTTTTCATCCAAAGTTTTGGCTACATGTGCTGTCACTCAGATTATTTCTTTCCAGCTCACAATAATGCAAACCATTTCTCTTTTTAGAGTTATGAGAGCAACTTTTCACAGTGAAAAGCTGTATTAGGAAAATGTATATTAAAATATCTTTTTTTTCTTTATTGAATGCTATGGATTATGATTTCACCTATGGATTCAGAGAGATCCTGTATCACGAACAGGCAGTCCTCCGTACGTCACGTTGTATAACTGATGATCCAAGGAACTAATCACAACTTGCAAGTTATTAGTATCAACAACATACATATATCAGTATTAACAAGATAAAAAAAGCCTACTACAGCACAGTTGCAGCATTATACCGGTGTTAAGGGTCGAGGTCCCGAGGTAACAACTCCTCAAATTCCTTGACGATCCCCTCTGTCTCGCTAGAGACAGAAGGAGTTTAAGGGGAAAGAAGAAATTCACACCTCAGTCTGCGTTTGGGAAACTGAAACAAACTTTTAATGAACAATAAAGCCACACAACTATACACTACTATATATATATACATGCACTACCGAGAAAAGGGGAAAAAAACTAAGAAGAGAGGACTCAGATAACCAGGTGCAGAGGGGGAGAGAAAAAGAAGTTTTTAGCAGTCTTGTTCAAGGTCAGACCCTTTGGCAGGCACACAGCAACAAGGTGGGGGTGAAAACCTTGCAGCGACTTCAAGGCAGAGAAAGTGAGATTCTTCTCGCAGCGAGACGGGGGGGAGAAAACCCCCGCGCAGCAAGAAAACAGCAGGAAAACTCCCTGCACAAAACCGCCGGGAGTCCGAATATCTCACCTGATTTCAAGATGAGACTCATGGCAACTCACCCGATTTCAGACGAGACTCACGGCAGGAATAGTTCACAGTCTGCAATCCTCAGCGATCTGGGGGTGCAGGCCCTCAGGTCTCGGGCCTGGTCATTCGACAGGTCGGGCCTAGTCGGGCCTAGTCGAGCCTAGTCATCAGCCAGCGGATTCGTGGCAGAGCTCCTCCGTGCAGCCGTCCGGAAGCGAGAGAGAGAAAGAGGGACTCCCCGGCCTGCTGCTTTTAAAGGCTCCTGACGTAACGTTACGTTCACCTGACTCCCTTAACCAACTGAATGCGGAGTTATCGTACTGCATGGAATAATTCTATTTGTCCATTTCCCGGAACAAGGAAGATTCAGCTCAAACCAGAACAACCGGTAAGTTATAGGTTAGTGGCAATTTCATTAATTTCAAACATCAGACCTATATTTCTGTTTCATATAAATTGCTGTTGAGAATTTTTGCCCAGCAGGCAATTTGAGAAAATACATGTACATGAAAGGGAGAGAAACTCTTACAGGTATGATAGAATCAATAAGCTGAAAAGCAGATCAGGAAGGTGCTGGAACAGAGGGGAAACTGATTAAAGGGTGGGAGAGGAAGACAGGGATAAATAAAGGAGTCACTAAGGAGAGAGAAAAGACAAAATCCCAAAGGTTTTTGTTTGTGTAAGAACAAATACAGCAAGTTCGACTTGGATGTGAAATGAGAGCAAGCTCATTCAGCACTGACAGAATAAAACTCTTTGCATTTATTAAGAAAAGGCCAACAGCACTTTATGTTCGGCAGTCTGAAAGAACAGACCAGGAGGCCATAGAAAAAGTTACTGCAAACCATAGGAGAGAATGAGGATGAGGATTCCAGGTAGGTACTGACATGCACAGGGTTGTAGAGCTTGCCACAGATCCTTTTCTAGACAGTATTGGTAAAGCACAAAGACACAGGATGAAAAGTTGTTGAAGGAATGAAAATAAAAGGAATGTAATTGGTCTTGGCACAGAAACTTGACTCACATTTTCAGCTGGATACCAAAGACAGTAGAGGTGAAAGGCATTACAAGAAAAAGAGAGTAAAGTGATAGATTCAGTAAAAGTGTCAAAGGACAAGGAAAGATGCAAATTGCTGATCTGCACCATAACAGTGGCTAAAGACTACCATGGGACAAAATAGGGGAGAGATGTCTTGAACTTTGGTTACCTATCAATCAAGTTAACATACACTGTTAGAGATAGAGCTGTCCTGATACGAATAAATAGCTGACATGATGACGTGAGAGACCTGTGTTTCTAGCTATACGGATAACAAATAAGTCAAATTAGTTCCTGGTCATCATAATTGGTAAGCCAATGTAAACCAAATAATGAGTTTGGCCTAATTAATTTCCTTCAGTAATGTCTGAGACTCGTTTCTTAAAACATATAATCCCATCTACATAACACACATTTCCCAAAACTAAATGCCATTGATCATGTAAGAAAAGATTAACATCTTATTGTAATGTACACTTGCTAAGAAAAAAAAAAAAGTATGTGTCTATGGCTGGAACGACTGTACCATGTCTCCAGACGCATCAAAAAA
The DNA here is from genome assembly GCF_000710305.1 of Buceros rhinoceros silvestris. Lineage (NCBI taxonomy): Eukaryota > Metazoa > Chordata > Aves > Bucerotiformes > Bucerotidae > Buceros > Buceros rhinoceros. The sequence continues at coordinate 2,742 of NW_010412693.1, read as the reverse complement.
CTGACTGAAAAATAACTGTCCAAAATTTTTTTAATTGAGTCTATTGAAGCTTGATTTATTAATACAGCCTGTCTGGTAAAATATAGAGGAATTGTGTGTCTTTCCAAATGGCTAAGGCAGAAGAAAAGATCTTAAAATCCAGTTTGGGTTTTCAGTGTGATCATGGCAGATAAAATGCTTTAACAAATGAGACATACAGTATTACTAGATGCAAATCTCTTTGCTTGATAACTCTCCAGTCTCAAGAGCTTCATTTTCGCAACGTGAAGTCATGGACTGGCAACTGACAAGCTTGGTACCACTGACTCAAAAAGTTGATTTTTTTTGGAATAAAGAGAAACTTGAAAATGCCTGAGACGCATTCTGTTTACACCACCGTTGTAGTTCCCAAGTACACAGTCCCTTATATCAGTAACATTTATGGGCATGCTTTCATTGACCAAATATTTATTATTTAGGTATAAGCCTACTCTAAAACCATTAATGATTTAGTATAAACTTCTCAGTTTCTTTTAAAAATCATATGCTAAAGCAAGAAACATTTTTTTTTTAATGAGTTGGCTGAAAAGAGAACTGAGATTTTTCCTGCCACTTTACCAAAAACAGAGTCCAGACAAGACTGAGTTATGGGCAAGTTTCTACTGGCTTAGTTATAACTGATGTATGCCAAAAGGTATTTTCAACAAGGGCCAAAATTTGTGCTGGGAACTGCACAGGCATATGCGTATAATAAAAAGTGAGTGCAGCAGGTTAAACTGCACTTTTCCAGCCTCCTCCACAAAGTACAGCTGAGCTCAATGACTGCAGCTATTTACTGTGATCACAAGTGCAGCAAGCCTAAACTTTGAACAGTAAGAGAGATCAAGGCAAGACAAATATCATGGACATTATGATCATGTCCTACCTCCCTATTATGAAAATGACTTTATCATGATCAGGTTATTTATCTCAGATATGGAATAATAATAACGCACACTGGCATTTGAGAAGGGATATTAAGCAGATTTTCAAACAGACAGCATTTTGGTAAAGTACTGCCAAGAATTCAGATTTATATCAACTTCACTGTTTGTACATGTTTGTGCTGGTTTTGGAGAGTATACCATCTGCTTTCTTATAAGAGAAAGCCAAAACATAACCAGCAGCTTATACTCCCTGATCATGGTCCTCAGACTGTTGAACTCTCATTAAGGCAAGAATATCCAAAATTATCAAGCCTTTACAGAGCTTAAATTCCGCATCCCATCTTGTTCCAGGGCAGCAATCAGCAAGGCTGACCCTCGACACGGATGATGTGGCTTTCAGTAATATGTGTGTAGCATCACTTATGAGGAAAGCTGCAGCTTTTATGCAGTATACTGCAGTTACCTTCACCTTTTTGTCTTCAGGGGCTAAGCAATGTGACTGCTGCAGAGGGGACAGCCCATAACTGTCCCAGCTAACGCAGAGCTTCCCAGTTCACTTTGGCTGAATGTGCAGATACAACGAAAAGCATTGTAAAAAAGCTACAGAACAGGATTTTTTTTTCTTGATTATTGTGTCTGACACTTGCTCAGATTACAAGGAAAAGTGAGTGCCTATGCTTTAACTGCAAATCCTAAAACCTGATCCTGGAATTAGGAGGTTTTCCCCCTTTTTCTCCAAACAAGCAAAAATTCTCTCTACCCTTTGCGCACAATGCTATGCTTTAAAAAATGCTTTGTCACTACCAGTTTTATCAAGAGGGTTACAAGGTACGTCTCAGAATCAGACTTAAGAGGTCCTCACCCTTGCCCAGAAAAGGAGATTTCAACTTGAAAACTGTATGTCTATTATGCTTTATAATACATTCCTAAGATTACTTGAGCAAAAATACCAGACAATTTTTCTTCCCTATCCCTGTTTTCTATTACATACTTGATTCAATAATAGGTTTCACATCTCTATTAACCGTTGTCCACTTTAGTTTCACTATTCAGACAGGGGCTAAGCTGCACGCTGATTTGAAAACATCCTTTACCAGCAAGAGAAGCAGCAGTAAACTAAAACTCAGCATGTAAGAGACACATGTGTTTGCTAAGAAAAAGAAGATATGTAAAAGAAAGGTGCAAAACATGACTTGAACTGTTAAGTCCTGAGCCCTGGAAAAACAATTCAGTAAACCTAGCATGTGAGTAAAAGGAAAGATAGTTTTATAAACATGGCAATTGAGTAAAAACACTTTTCCATTAAAACAAACAAACAAAATCCCCAAAGCAAAAAATACCCTAGACCTTCTTTTGCTGCTAGTCATTAAAAAATAATTAAAAAACCCCAAGTGTTACAGTGTTGCTAAAAAGAAAAATAGAGTATACTGGAAGAGATAAACCATAATGTGGTTGTAGAGAAGGCAAGAGATACAAATGAGACATAAATAAGTACGCATGCACATCTGGATAAATGCAGTGAAAAGTGTCACTAGCAAACAAGTCCTGATGACTGATAAAGGCTCACATTCCTAACTCTGCCAATATTCCCCTGATACTTATGGGGTTCCCCAATTAATCTCTATTACCATAAGAACATAGTACCCTATGAACATGAGGGGCATTACTGAGAGTGACACGAATGATATCAAAAGCTATGAAAATGCAAAGTAATGCAGCAGTCTGCCTTACTGTATGAGAGTTCATGTCTGTCCTGGTTTTGTCTGGAATAAAGTTAATTTATAAACTTATTATTAATTAAAAAAGTTATAAAGTTAATTTATAAAAGTTTATAAAG
>NW_010412692.1:1417-1626 GCF_000710305.1 Buceros rhinoceros silvestris | reverse complement strand
TGTCCCTTCTTGAGCCTCATTCCCTCCTGCACCCCCTCTTCACCCCGTCTCTCTCCCCGCCTCTTTTCCGTGCCCCCCCGCACCCTCTTTCTGCTCCTGCTGCCCTTTCCTCACCCCTCCTTTCCACCCCCCATTGCACCCACCTTCCCCCTGCCCACTGGGGCACGATGGGTGGGTGGGGGGCTCTGCCTGTCACACAGCTTGGGGTG
>NW_010412692.1:0-1025 GCF_000710305.1 Buceros rhinoceros silvestris | reverse complement strand
CTAAGCGGAGGAGATTGACCTGGCTGCGCTACACCTTGCGCTGGATTAAGGGCCCACGGGGACCAGTGTCCGGAGGTGCACCGCGGGGTGTGGGAGGCTGTGGGGCGGATGGGGGGCTGCCCTAGCGTGGCCTTGCGGGACATGCCTGGCAGAGAGGCCCCTTGAGACTCGCCCTGAGCCTGTGCCGAGTGACCTTGCAAAGTGCCCCTGTGCCCTTCGCTGGGTGGGGGCCACTGCCGTCTCCCCATGGGACGCAGGGGTTGAGTTAGCGGGAGGACGGGTGAGGCAGGGCAGGATGTGTGGAGGAAGGAGCCTCGGGTGCTCCTTCCTTACTGAAAGCACCTCAGCGGCAGTGCTGAAAGCACCCCTGTTTCAGCTGAATGGCGGGGGGTAGCGCCTCGCTGCAGCCGCCAGCCTCCCAGGCAGCTTGGGGTGCTCGGAGGGTCCCTGTCCTCTGTGGGGTGTTTTCTTCAGGAGCACCGGCTTGGCTTTTGACAGCCTGACCTTGGCTTTTAGGAAATCCAGGCTTTTCTAGGTAGGACTAGAGGTAAATGGAGCATCCCGCCTGCCGCTGGTTTTCCGAGGTGTCAGGCGTGGAGCCTCTGCCTTCCTGCAGACCCTTGTCTCCCCCTGGGACCGCTCCCACCCGGCTTCTGTCACTTCGACTTTAGCCGGTGCCGGGCTGGTTCACCACTTGGCACCCACGCCTGGTGCTGGGAGTGGTGCTGGGGTTTATGGCTTATCTCCCATCTCGCCTTGACTGGGAGGCTGAGTCACTGGGGGTTACCCCAGGGTGCGTCTGTACCCACCGCGTCCCCGCAGCCCTGCCCTCCCCACGCTGCAGGCTTGCGGGGGGTGCTGCAGAGTTTGTGCTCCTGAGGGAGGCTGGATACAAGGCAGGAAGTCTTCAGGAACACGTTTTGTTTGCAGGAAGCGGAGTCTTGTCTCTGGGAGCCCAGCTGCTCCCCAGGGCTGTGGGGCATCTTAGGTGGGCTGCAGTTTGTTGCCTTCTGCTCAGCAGCATT
>NW_010412691.1:17011-18570 GCF_000710305.1 Buceros rhinoceros silvestris | reverse complement strand
AAAATTTAATAAATATTTTTATTATTTATAAAAACTTTGTGATACATTTTAGGCTCATAAGCAAACATCAGGGCAGAAAAAAACTTGAGGAAGAAGTTTTCAGCACCTGGGTGTCTGTTCACCCCCAGCCACCTGACCGGGCATCTTTCAAGCAAGGGATGGTTCGGTTGCAGCAGCCGGTTGGCATATTTTACTTCAAAAGTAAATAAAACAAGTTTCTGATTTAACTGATTGCTGCTCCCTGGCTGTCGGTGCGTTTCTGTGCGCGTAAAGCCCAACATCAATAAAAACATGAATGCATTAACGCACCCGCCGGGTCCCTGCAGACAGGCAGCTGTTGAACTAGCTGGAAAGCAGTCAGCTTTAGAAAAAAAATCAATTCAGACTTTTTCATAACATTTTCTCCTCTTACAATACAATAGTTTTCAAAACAGTACCATTCAATTTAACTTTTCTTTCACAGCCTATCTCATTTAGGTGTTGTTTTTTTTTTTTAAACAAAGCATTTCAATACCGATTTTGTAGTAAGGTCAGGTAAGAAGCTTAACAGCGATTACCGTCTGACAGCTTAATCTCTGCAGTCTTTTGTCAATTTTTCTAAAAGGTATTCAGGCAGAGGTTCCACACGAGGAAGAGCAGTGATTTTTAGACATCTAGCAACATACAGTTCTGTCGAATTTGCATTTAAAAAATGCTCAAATTTTTTTTTTAATTATGCCTGCTTGTTTCTCTTACAATAGGCTTCCTGTAATGAGCCTTATCTAAATGTGATGTTGACTGTCACCACTGCGTTCTGCCTCTTATTCCTTTTAAAAACTCACTAAGATCTGTCTTTCAGCCTTTTAAATATTTGATCCATGTTATTAGATAAAATGCTATTGCACGTGGTTCTAAAAATAGCAGTTCTCTTAAGGCTCGTAACCCCGGGACATTTTGGGTCCTGCATAATTCACTCCTACGTTATATATTTGATTTTCTGACTTTGTAAGTGCTACTATCATCAAAAAGAAGATTAATTGCACATAAACTGGAAAAATAATTTTCTTACTAATTACACACTTTTATAAATCAAAACTTGACCTAACAATGAAAACGTGGCAAAACGCTGGGTACCTCGTACAGAGTAATCACACCGAATGTCTGCGCTGGCTCTCTCCACTGGAGAAAAATCTTCTCTTCAAAGGTGCTCCCCTGAATGGACTCAAGCGGCACAGCACTCGGGACTAACGGGAATAAGGAGGAAAAAATGAGAAAAATTTCAGATGGAGACACTCTGCTTAATATTTGTGCTGTTGAGGCGTAAAAACTGTCGCAGCATTATCTACCCAAACACCGAATGTCTGCGCTGGCTCTCTCCACTGGAGAAAAATCTTCTCTTCAAAGGTGCTCCCCTGAATGGACTCAAGCGGCACAGCACTCGGGACTAACGGGAATAAGGAGGAAAAAATGAGAAAAATTTCAGATGGAGACACTCTGCTTAATATTTGTGCTGTTGAGGCGTAAAAACTGTCGCAGCATTATCTACCCAAGCCTGAAACAAAGCTGGGGTTGCTCAGCAG
>NW_010412691.1:0-16889 GCF_000710305.1 Buceros rhinoceros silvestris | reverse complement strand
ATGCTTAACGTCTTCCCCGTGCTCGAGAAAGAAGGTGGAAACCACTCGCGGCAGTGGCTGGAACCACTTCTCAGACGCCTTACTGAGATCTACGTGAACGTTAAAGAACAGGAGGATCTGCAAGCAAGATGTGGTGACTCCTTCCCATGGGTGGGTCCTCCTCCTGCTGCTCAACGCTGTTGGTCTGGGAGGGTTTGAGACTCTACAACCACCTCGCCATTTCTCTATGCAGTCTGTTGCTCTATCAAGAGGAAGCTCCAAGGATGGTTTCTGAACCAGCTTACCAGTATGAACCAGTATGATTATGCCTTTAGGGCAGCCTTAAGTCTGGACATTAAACCTCGCTTCCAAGTAGGAGAGAACCAGCAAAACTCATCTGGAATCATGGGGTTATTTATGTGTAAAGGGAGAGGAATTAAACATAGAGTAAGTTGGAAGTAGAACAAAACACTGTTGGTAACCCTCTAAAATTATCTGATGGCCAAAACCTCTGAGCCGTTATGAGTGGGAGGGTCAAGCCCCCCCGGCAGAGGTTACCTAGAGAGGCTGTGGGATATCCATCCTGGGAGATACTCAAAACTCACCTGTACAAGACCTTGAGTACTCTGCTCTACTGAGTAAGAGGTTGGACTAAATGAGCTCTGGAGGACACCTGCAACCTACCCGATGGTGTGATTTGAAAAATCATGGTGATTATTTGGGTCAGGATGTTGTGCTACATGCAGATGGGTGGACCCTGCTGGCAGTGTATGGTATACGGACAAGGTGTGAGTTTTATCCAAGGTATTCTCTCAGCCGCTGATAGGTCTTGGAATACTATAGAGTTCCAGAGGGTCAGGAAGAAGAAAATATTACGCTAGATTTTAGAGCAAATACATAAACGGCCCAAATAACAATAAGGTCTTTAGCTTTGCCATCCCACAATTGAACCGAATCAAAAGGTCTTGGAATAATATAGAGTTCCAGAGGGTCAGGAAGAAGAAAATATTACGCTAGATTTTAGAGCAAATACATAAACAGCCCATAACAATAAGGTCTTTAGCTTTGCCATCCCACAATTGAACCGAATCAAAATTACAGGATGACAGCAGAATTAATTCTAATTAAACCTTTTTTTTGTTAGCTATGCTTTGTCAGATCTGTTGCATTAGCAACTATACATGCCTAAATTGTTTAATTTATTCCCGCATATATTTTGATTAGAAATTAGTACTACACAAAACCAACACAGCATACATTAAACAATTTAATAGCTTTAAGTGACAGACTTCAAGTATTTATTAGGAGAGGAACTGAACTCATCATTGCTGAAGGTTTCTTCTAGAAATCTTTTCCAACAAGTTTGCAGTAAATCTATCATTGATCTGGACGGAAATACAAAGCTGTTCCTGTTCAGATGGCAGACGAGAAAAACGGGAGGAGGCCAGATCTGATAAAACTCTGATATAAAACTCTCAGATCTGATATATAAACCAACGCCACTCGCTTGTTACGGTGTCTTTGAACGGTCGGCATTCTAAAAGGGCGAAAACAAGGTCAAAAATACCTAAGGGACGCTTGTAGAGGACACCAGAGTTCTGGAAAGGGGAAACTGATTCCTGGTGCATGACCAAGGAAGTCCCATTGTGTCATCACAGCTAACCGTGAACTCTCCACCGGTATAATCACAATAATACCACAGAGGACTTAGGAGGATGGCAGAACCTTCCCACGCAACATTACTAGAGCATTCCAGTGGTTGGAAAGCCAAAGCTGGAGAAACTGAGACCACAAACCAGAATAAATATTTACCGTTGAGCACATTGCTCCACAGCAAAGCTTACAGGAGAATACTGTGGTCAACCGCCCGAGATTTCTTCATACTGACAACGGAAGTTTTAAATGGCAGAACATCATTCAAGTTATGAGTGTGATGAAGAAATGATTCAACGATTCATCCAAGAAATGATTCAATTCAGGTTTAACAAAAGATCATTATAACACTTTAAACAGACTCCTTATTGCCTTAAAATTGGGGAAGTTGGTGGAAAACGTGTCACAGATCTATCGAAAGCAGAACATGCACTTCTGTAGAGAGGTGTGTTGACTACCGGGTAGTACCTACACACAGTGTATACGTATACGTAAATACAACAACTCACCATCTTCGTCAGTTTGTACTACAAGTTCTTGGCTTTCTTTTCGTCCTTCAGGATTCATTAGTACTAATTTGATGCTGACATTTGTGTATGGTGACAGGTTAGTAATTGTGTGCTGGGGATGTGAACTCTCTGTATCCCAGCTTACTTCTTCTCTCACTTGCTCTTGTCCTCCAGCCTGGTAGCGGTAATGGACCGTGAGGTTGTAGCGATGGCAACGTGTGACATTATATCCAAACGGCTCCCAGCAAATAGTGATTTGTCTAGATTTGATCTCCACGACCTCCAGTTTTCGTGGCCCACGCATCGGATCTGCAAAATTACCAACATAATTCTGGTGTGATTATTTATTCATATTCTAATAGCAGGTAACACGAGTAATAAAGTTACGCTGTTCTATAAATATGACATATGAGCAGAAACAGAAATTCACTGCTTTCTCTCAGAGTGAAGACGAAACCATAGGGCTCTGAAAAATCAGGAAAAAACAGTGAGAAAAGGAGAAAAAAGTGTCTTTGATGAAAAATGAAGAGCAAAAAAAATACCAAAAACTTTTTATGCCTAAACTGAAAGTGCACAACATGGCTTAAATGACACTTACTTTTGTACCTACCTATTGCTTGCAAAAAATAAACACATCCTTTTTTTTTTAATTAATTTGTGTTAACCCTTTTAGAGCAAAAACCTTCCCAAAACAAGCACCTGAGAAGAAAAGTTAACTTTAGAGAAAACTTGCAAATACGTGGTGATTTCCCCCCAGGACTGTTTACACACAGGAGAAGCGTTAGGTGGTTCTTCAGCTGTTTCTTACCCATTTGTTTTGAAGCAGGACTGATTGCAATCACGCAGTCCCGGCCAGAACATGAAGTTCCTTTAAAATACTCCGTAGGGTTCTTTTCCCCAAAACATCAGTTGTCAAGAGATTCCTCCTTTTTTGGTTTTACCAAAAACATTTTGGTAAACGTTCTTTTCCCCAAAACACCAGCTGTTAAGAGCTTCCTCCTTTTTTGGTTTTTGCACACCTCAGTTTGTAGCAGTGGTTTGGCAAAGATCAGAAGACCCAGGTGGGAGGAACAGCAGCTGATCCCCTGCTGCAGCTGAGCCTTCCCCGTTGACCATCGGCCATAGATCACCTCTGATCAAACCGTGCCCGAGAGCTTACGGCGACCTCTGCACAAGAACCAAAGACTGTGGTGACATTTTCTTCAGTCCGACTGGTCACAAAAACTGAGCGAGAAAAGCGAACCCAAATTTCCACCATGTTACAGCAAAACCAGGGAGCTGAGGCGGGCCCCGCGCTACCCTGTCGTTAACGGAGCTGTTATAAACACTTAGCGATAATCCGGGTTTTCTCATATCACAGCCCTCAACAAGATTAAAGACAATGTCTGGTTTTATTCTCTGCTTCACTAGTTAAGTGCTTAGAAGACTTTTAATGAGCTAGAAGCCTCTTATACGTAAACAAATTAATATGCATCTTCCCTCTTTTATGTTTATTAATCTTCATGTCTTCACTGGGAATGTTCTGAACAATTTACACAGGATTTCATCTTTTCACTTTTTAATAAAATCCCTGCATGCTTGAAATATTTGTTCAAAGATGTTATTCATCTGAACTCCTTGAAGAAAAGGTGTAAGAAATCAATGGCTCTCTCTAACATCTACAAAAAGTGCTTAGAAGACTTTTAATGAGCTAGAAGCCTCTTATACGTAAACAAATTAATATGCATCTTCCCTCTTTTATGTTTATTAATCATCATGTCTTCACTGGGAATGTTCTGAACAATTTACACAGGATTTCATCTTTTCACTTTTTAATAAAATCCCTGCATGCTTGAAATATTTGTTCAAAGATGTTATTCATCTTAACTCCTTGAAGAAAAGGTGTAAGAAATCGCTGGCTCTCTCTAACATCTACAAAGCAGGGTATTTTTTTTCCCCGCTTTCAAATCCACCAATTTCTTCTCTTTTTTCTTTATTTTTTTTTTTTAATTGCCACTACCCAACAGTGTTCATCATGAATACGGAATATTTGCCAACTGGTGACAAAACAGCAAACCAAAACAAATTCAGCAAAGGACCTAATGCTGGTCTCCTTTCTAGTGACAAGACTGACTGGTCAGAACGTCCTCATCAAGGATAAATCACTACAGAGCTCTTTTCCCGCTTCCACACTCAGATCTCCCAGCTAAGAAGCCTGGTGGCTGGGGGGTTGCGGATATTTTCCACTGCTACTACAGTTACGACCAAGGAGAAACACAACTCAAAGACTGGCAGAGCCTAAGAGCTTCATTTCTTCCTTAAGTATTTACTTCTGCATAGCTCAGACATAAATTTCATGAAAAAACAATTTTCCTTCTCCCCCCCGCCCCCCCCAATCAGCTTCTAAGCATTTAGAATCACAGAATCGTTCAGGTTGGAAAGAGACCTTTAAGCTCCTCGAGTCCCCCCAGCACTGCCAGGTCCCCCCTGCCCCTCAGCACCACCTCGACACAAGGGCTGGGAAACCCCTCCAGGGATGGGGACTCCACCACTGCCCTGGGCAGCCTGGGACACGCCTGCACAACCCCAACGGGGAAGAAATTGTTCCTCAGGGACAACCTCAACCTCCCCTGGTGCCACTGGAGGCTGTTTCCTCTCATCTTGTTGCTTGATCCTGGGGAGAAAAAACTGACCCCCACCTCACTCCACCCTCCTGTCAGGGAGTTGTCAGAGCCAGAAGGTCTCCCTGGAGCCTCCTTTACTCCAGGCTCAACCCCCCCAGGTCCCTCAGCTGCTCTTCACCACATTGTGCTCCAGACTCTGCACCAGCTTCGCTGCTCTTCACTGGACCACAAACGTCTACATACAACACACGTATAGATGCAGAGCCCTTAAATCCTGCAGAACTACGGCAAATTCATGTTGGTATACTGGTTTTTAAATTGCAGCCTTCAGTGCTCACAGGAGGGCTTTTGTTCTTACTCCTCGGCAAAACATGCAAATTTCTTCATTTAGGTGAAACTATGGATAGCGAAGGATGTTTGTTGGGTATTGTGATGCTCTCTGAATGGACTAACTAGGACTAGAAAATCAACAAAATCGAGGTGACCCTGACACAGAACACGAAGCAGCTGAAGAAAGCTCCTGGCTGCAGGAACACGCAGCAGCCCGCTCGGTTCCACAGTAGGCACATCAGAAAATTCACAGGGGAGCTGAGAAAGCATTTTATTAGAGACAGAAGAGTAATTCTTAGCATTTAAAAATTAAAATTGAGTGGCTGCTGAAAAACACCGGATCAAATCCTACCCACGATTTCTGCCCAGGAGGAGGATATCCTCATGTCACGTTACCTTGATAAAAAGTACAAGTTAGCCCTCTAGTTAAATCCTGGAGTCAGTGCTAGGAGCATGACAGATACATTTCCCCTTCTAACAAAACAGACAAGGGAAGAAAGCATTAGATGGTAAAAGATGGAGACAGTACGGCTTTGTTGATGTTCACAGGATAAAGCTCCTCAGACAAAGCCAACACCCTGGCAGCTTTGGATCCTGACTCGACTGTAATCTCCGCTATCAGACAGCTACACAGCTCCTATCTGTTTTTCTTACCACTCACACAGAGATTATGCACCTGAGAGAGCCCTAATGACCCCCTTGCGGGGTAAGTGCGGCTCGACTGTAATCTCCGCTATCAGACAGCTACGCAGCTCCTATCTGTTTTTCTTACCACTCACAGAGATTATGCACCTGAGAGAGCCCTAATGACCCCCTTGCGGGGTAAGTGCGGTGCGCCATCCAGTAAACGTGTCAACCAGTCAAGGGCAGCACTTAGTGGAAAGAAAGGGAGAAGGAGGATATAAAAAAAAACCCCAGGACACAGCAGAGAAAGACACGCAAGGATAGAAATAAAGTAAGATCTTAGTGAAGCCCCAGGTGGGATCACTGCTGGTTTATGGGGGTGTCCACTGAAAAGGTAAGGTTGCATATTCCAAAGAGGTTTGTCCATGAAAGAGCCTCTGAAAATACAGGCTTGTATTCAAAGAATTCATCCACTTCGTGTCCTCAAGCTCACTTTCAGAGTCTCAAAGCAGACATAGTCAGTGGAATAGCTGATGCTTTATGATTTCTTTCTTAAAATACACTCAGTTCCTGAAGTACAACTACTCTATTTGCTTCATGTTAATTTTCTTTCACATACCACACTGCTTTCATTTATCAGACATGACCTCACCGCAGACCTGAGGGTATCAGCCCTCACCTGCTCTGTATAGTTGAGTTCTCAGTCACCGCTGATCCGCACGCTTCATGTAAATGACTGGTTTTGGTTAAGTGCAGTTAATTCATACACTAAGCAGGAAAGTGCTGAAGGGCAACATGTCACCTTTTAACCAGAAATAAAGGCCAAGGAATCAATGGAATTTTTGAATTAAAAAACCACATGGCTCGAGACAGTAATGAAAAATAGCAAATAACAAAGACAGAAAAATAAGTTTCCATTCGAACAAGTCAGCAGTGAACCTCTCTGGAGGTATCACGTACCCCAGAGGAAGGACTTCATGCGGTATGGAGAGCCCAGTCCTTCACTTCCAATACACTGGAAAGTTTAAGTTCTTCATCACGAGAGACGCAGAGTAAGTGGGGAGTAATCATGAAGCAACACAAAAAGAACGACAGCTAATGCCTAGGGTTTGAAAGGGAAAGCTGGGTGAATTAACACCCCACGTAGCAGATTTTATTTTCTACAGGATCTTTCCATCACTTTCCCAAGGTAAGTTCCCATCTTCAAGTGCAAAAGCAAGCACTCCAGAGAGGTGCTGCCGTTGTGCTCGTGAGACTTGCACCGATGGTTCAGGCAGTACTTGAAGGTTGTTGACCAAGCAATGCTCTCCTGCTGTTACCCTGCGTCAGGTGAGAGAGACATAGAGAAGCTAATCACCCCTGAAATCACCTTTTTTAGAGGACCAGATGAGTAAGGAATTAATATGGCATACCAATAATAGGATGTGCCACACCTACACCTCACTCCACATCGGCTGTTTGCTGATCCTTTGGGGTTAGAGGACCAGATGAGTAAGGAATTAATATGGCATACCAATAATAGGATGTGCCACACCTACACCTCACTCCACATCGGCTGTTTGCTGACCCTTCGGGTTTTTGTGGCTCGGGAAAGGCTCCCAGGCAGAGAGGTTGTACAGCCAGACCTCTCCGCTCATTCTGCAGCTCTCGAGACACACTGAGCCTCTGCTGTTCCTCAGTGTTCCAGATGTTTTCTTACGCCTCACTGATATGAGGTGAAGGGGGAAAATAAGACCCACCAGTTCAGAGGCGAAGAGGTTTTCCTCCCGGAGGAGCGCACCGCCTGTCACTCCTGAAGCTCCGCCAGGTAGTTCTACCCCATTCCCCTGCTGGTGCCTGCAGCAGTTTTCATGCTGCTCTCCTTCTGCCAGCTCCAGCAGGGTATCAGCCGGTGACATCTGACAGTTGCAGCTCTGACCTGAGGGACCAGCAAGCCCAGTTCTAGCCCCTGGCACTTCAGCATCCCATTTAATCGGTGATCTTGGCTCCTTCCGTGCCCTGCTCTGTTTTCCTCAGAATACGGAGCAGGGACTGACAGCCAGGATCCATTTCCAACTGCAACTCACTCCTCGTTTCTCTGGTCCTTCGCACTTTACCTCTTCCCACAAGTACAGTGTGTTTTCAGATACTCCATTTCAGAATCACAAAGACATTTTAGTTTATTTTGAGCTTCCTTTAGCCACCAATCATCAAAATTTGGGTTTAGATTGAAAACTCAGATGGGAAGTTTTGTCTTTTCCCCACAGACTGCACAGAGCTGCTGAAATAAGAAAGGAAGGAAAGAACATCATGGTGATTTCTGTCACTCCACAGCACTCCAGTAGCTGCAGACATCTGGGAGGTGTTTAGATGCCATTCAAAAGACACTTGAACAGAAGCAAAGAATTTACTTCTTGCCCAGGCAAACTACTGAGGTGGTTTAGCTCTGTAACAACTCTGATTTTTATTCCAGGTTGGACTCTACTGCCCCTCCACAGGGTGAACAGAATGAGAAAATGGACAAATTGAAGATGAAAACCGAATCACTGGAGGTTTAAGATATTATCCACTACAGCTCTTTTCAACACAGAAGTTAATTAATGAGAATCAAACGCACAGACTTTTTCACAGGCTGCCTGAGCAGTCTTGTTCAAATCACTTGACACCTTTTCCTCAGAGTCATCGTCCTCGAGCATCAGTATCAGAGAGTGCCACATGTAACTTCATGAACTGCGAGGAACTCGTGTTCCGTGGTGATGGAGACCATCAGCACATACACGCTTCAAGCTCAATTCCACAGGCTCAGTCACCTGACCCAGCAGACAATTTCAGACCCATGCCTTGTTTCAAACAAGGCTACCTGCGTTTTAAGTCAAACACACGCTCTAAGAGGTCACCAGTGCTGGTAGAAGTGATGAGGCTGTCAGTGTGTCAGGAGCCCCTTCCAGGGAAGGACCAAACAGAACAGCTGAGGAGGTGACAGGGAAAGCTCACTTTCCGCTGCAAAACTAAACCGTTAGATACCTAACATACCTACCCCGTTTTTAACAATGGGGCTCGCAGCCCTTACTCGCTATGTACCTACACACACCATAACTTCCCCCGTGTTTCTCCTCACTCAGAGAAAACCCACCCTGCAGAGCTTACAGAGCCAGATTCTACACCTCGCTCTACAGTCCTCCAGACAAAGAGATACTCCTCAGTAGTCCACACACTGAGTTACACCTCAGGGGCACAGATCGTGAGGTGACAAAACATCATTTCATCCACAGGGGACAGACTGTATCTCCTGAGCCAGCTGCTGTGGAAGCCACGATGTTTGGTTTGCTTTTAGACACCAAATCTCAAGAATTGTGTATGTCTACAGCCAACACCAAACAAGAAAGTAGGTAAAGAATTTAAACTTGTTTGGCTTCTCCTTATTTGCTTTGATATCCAATCACTGCAAACAATCTGAGCTTGTTTGCAGACTTGGTCAGACAGTTTTGTGGAAGATCCCATTTAACTGTGATGGAGTGATTTTTACACTGTAATTATTCTTCGTCTGAGTTCTTTGACAACAGACTGAAGTTCAAAAAGAGCTTTTATTTGCTCAAAACACCACATGATTTATCAGATCTGGTAACAAATCAGGGTTTTTCAAATTCCAATTTACCCAAAACTGCAGAGTGCAGGGAGGAAAGAAACAATGGGCAAGATTTTGAATGGTGCAATTTCACAGCTTTTTAACACATTCTTATTTCGGTCAATAGAAACACATTGGTTTGACACAGCTGCATCTCAAACCAAAGGAACAGTCAAATTTGTTAATATAAAGAACTGCTTTGTAGAAAAGGGGCACTTTACCCTCCTGATTTTTCATACTGTCCATTATTTGGGTTATAGAAGAATGGAACCAAACAAAGAGAAGGCGAACAAAGGGACATATGACTCATGAGCAAAATCAAAACCCTAATACGATGTTGGTGATGTCATTGTCCTGCTGAGTCCAATCATTTTAAAGTGAAACCAAAGACTAAGCTACCAGGGTGCTCAAAGCTGTTGAAAATCCCGAAACAACTCTCGGAGTAAAGAGGAGCACATCAGAAGTTAGTCATCTTACGTATCCATGAACATGGTGTGTTGTGGCAGCAAGAAAATACGTTAAAAGTGGCCCAGAACAATTGTAAAGTGGTTTTTTTTTTTTTTTTGTAATAACAGTAAATTTTTTTCTACAATCGTAAACTGTTTTTCAAGCAAAAAACTTGAAACATTGGTTTCATTTGGGATATCTCAATTCCTGACGTGCAGCAGCCATGGAAATGGATAGCAATAATTACTATGATTATTCAGGTAAAAGTAAATGACCACAAAGGACACCCGGCATCTCCTGGAAAGATTTCAAGTGATGGTATTTAAAATTCTTACCAGGCTTTCACTGCTAAGAGCATTTCCAAAAGAACAAGTCCCCCCTTCTGCAAAAAGAGAGGCCTCCCACAGAAAAGCAGCAGTTCCGTCGGTCTTCTAAACGTGCTCCCTGACTCTGTAGAGAGCTGCTGGGACACAAACCCCGCAGAGCTTCAGCGCTAATGAGAGAGAGAACCCTGAGACAGCAAAACTGAAATGATGGTAAAAAAGAGGAAGGAATAATCAGTTACAAATATATTTTATATGCTGAAAACTACACCATGCCTGTCCTTCTTTGAGCAAATTCTGGGAAAAAAATGGCTTATTTTTAACTAGATTTTTAAACAATCTTCTTTTAAAGAAGTTTTTCTTCTTTTTAATTATATTCTTTGCATTATATTCGTCTTCCAGAGTCAAAATGCCAGTGGAGGAAGATGAACACAAGGGTGCATATAGCCGTATACACCCTCAGGAGGATGCTAACCTCGAGCGGTAACCTGTGGGGATCCCTTCTGCGCCCTTCCCCGTTACTGCTCCTGCAGACTGAGAGCACGGAGAGGCAGCAATCGGCTTCCTGCACACGTTTCCCCAGCACCTTTCCTAACGTGATGGGCATCCACAGCTTCACGATGGAGAGAAGGTGTCAACAGGACAAAAACACCTCAGGGCAACCCCACCACTGGAGGCGCAAAGCACCAGCACAGCTGTGGAGTGCTAATTCCCCGTCTCATTTCTAAGCCGTTAGAACGGGTCTTTCTGTACTTGGTGAACTGAAGTGGTTAGTTCCAAGCTGTGGGAGCTCAGAAAATGATAAAACACATACCCACAGCTCACGGCAGTAAAACGAGCAGGCCAAGGTCTTACAGCTTGAATCCTCACTCACTTCTCAAATTCAGTTATATGGTAGAGGTTTACTAATATCAGCTTATCACTAGGAGAATTCTTTCTATGGTATTTCCAGCTGAAACACAAGCTAAAAATAGACCAGTTCTTAGGAAAGAACCACGGTATGTAGCCAGCTCTAGAAGATTCATTGAAAGCACATTCTAAGAAGCATCCAAGGCATATGCTCACTGCTTAAAAAAAGATGTGTCGATGTTGCTTGAAACCAGATGAGGGATTTAAGCTTTTAGTAAGGTATTATAATAACAAGCACTGGCTACAGAAACATTAATGAACAATAAAATCCTGCATGAGAGCTTCCTTAACCTTTTCATCTCATTCTCCAATTCATGGCTACACATATCACAGAATCACTTTGGCTGGATAAGACCTTTAAGATCATTGAGTTCAACCATTAGATCATCGAGTCCAACCACGAGACCCATGTCTTGAGGCTGACATTCACTGACCCAAAATATACCGGTCTAATCATGAATGACTTCCTTTTAATCATTAATAACACCCTTCTGGTGTTAACTGTATTTTGTGATAGTTTCTATACAATGTTTTCTTTTGTGAGAGAGCTGATACGAACTTTTCACTTAACAGTAAAATTTAAATCTTAACCAATGCAAAGGGAATCTAATATTTCTTTATGTTGTCATTTCATAGGTATATTCTGAATGGTGAGTCGTTTAAATTCTAATACATTTAAATAAGGAACGAAAGAAAAACATCATGCAATATATTTTTGCCAAATTACCTACATTACGTGATTACTCCTCCACAATCAAAATCAGATTTTCGGTATGAATGAGACAAACAAGGTTACATTCTGAATGTGCAACAGAGATTTGAGTCGCTTGTTTAAAATGACATACCCACCTATTCAGTAATCACTTTATAATAACCCCTTTCATTTCTAAATCTACTTCGCCATCAGCCACTGGTGAGGAAACTGCTGGCAGTGGTTTTTACAACTGCACATTAGTTTTACATTTCATGACAAGCTAATTCTAGAGAGTTTGAAAGACAGACAAGCACGTGTTCTTCAGGTTTTCTTTCTTGTGCATGAAGGAAGCACACAACTAACTGAGAAATGAAAAATGAAGAGCACAGACATATACTTTTCACTTCACACACGTGGCGGTGACGATTTATCCCAACCTCACCCCAGGAACCTCTGTGAATATGTAAATCGGCAAGAAGTAAAAGGTTGTGACAAATATCTCAGAATTACTGTGGGGAGACGGCAAATCAAGTGCCTGGTTCTCGTACTTGTGACCTCTCGTAGATTAACCTTTGGCAGATCCTTGGATCAGAATGATCTTTGAGGAAAACTAACATCATTATCGCCTGATCTGACACACATTTACCCGGACGCGCGCCTCCTCAGCTGTGGCAGCCTGCAGAAGCTGGCACAGGTAAGCAGACATCTCGCCCAATTCACGCAGCGTGCAGCCCAGATGCTGCTCACATTTGAGAAGCCACAGGCAACACAAAGGAAGCTGAAGGTCCGAGGAACTGCTCTCGTGGCCACCTGACATGCCTCCTTCACAACAGCATTGTCTTCACTGAGCATGACACCACCTGGTAACACAGGGTCGATACAGCAGCTTTCAGATACACTAAGAGACGCTGCAGGTGGGTGGCTCATAATTACGCGTATTCATGAGAACAACAAACATAATTTGACAGTGCACCATGAACAGGGGAAATGGCATTAACATCACCTACACTCTTCTACTCCATGGTCAAAAAATGGGAACCCAGGAGAACAGTATTAACATTTTTTTCTGGCTTATTTTCCCAGAAATGGCTGGAACACATCTGCGATGGGGTAGTATGGCAAACTATTTGTAGAACATCGCAGTAGGCAAACCCGTCTCTGGCCATACTTCCGCAGAGAAAGAGCCCAGATCTAATGGTGACGAATATAACAGCAAAGCACGCACTGTTTGCTCTGAGATGTGACACGCTGGCATGTGGGAACTGATTTTTATGGTCCAGCTGCCCGAGCTGCCCCTGAAGCCAACAGGAGAAAAGAAAGACCGTTGTGTGAATTAGTGAAGGTTTCAGTCGCTCAATACCTGCCATGAAGGTAGAAGCCCACAGACCTGTTTATTACATTGTGTGAAAGATTAAATGGGCAAGGGTGTCTCACAGATCGGTCGGAGTAAGATGTAGCAGCGTGTTCTGGTTATCACTGTGCCCTATTGCCACTGACAAATGCCATTAATTCAGGACCGTTATGTACGGTGGTGTTACTACGCTGGGGACTGAAAACAGGCCTGTATTGAATCCTGATGGCAGGATGACACGGTCATATAAATCTATGTAAAAGAGAAAATGCCACCAATCAATGCTACTCGTCTAAAAAGAATACTGACCATTCTTTCTAACTTGACATGTGCAATCAACCACAACCAAATGATGTAGAGTGAGATTGGTTTTGACAAATAACTCTCAGATGCATAAACCTGAGGAATGAACCAGATTCTCTGTAACAACTGGTAAAAGAAACTTAGAAACTTGGGAACTCAGATACACGTCAAAAGGGAACAGAACCTTCTGTCTTCCTTCTCCACTATTACCTGCCAACTGCTATTAACACGTAAGTACGACGTTAAATGAGAGGAAAGCACCGCAAAGTCGAGAAGATTGTGAGAAGATCATCTGCTTCCTTTGAGAGAAGACCCTTTTCCCCACAGAACCTCCCGGTCAGTCTGGACACAGCATTTAAACTGCCTCAGCTTAGGCTCACCCTCACCACTTTCCCAGCAGCTTCACAAAAGTCTGAGGAGTTACCGAGTAAACGGAGGTGTTTTTTTCTCTGAATACTGGCTGTAACTCATGAATAAGCCTCAACATCAGCTGCAACATTGGACTTGGATTCCTTTCTCAAGCTAGCACAAACAAGAACAGTACTTTACTCAGACTTTCTTGAAAGAAGCAAAATACAAACAACTTCCAGGTTATCTGGGTAATCCATCAAGTTCTGGATGTTTTAATTATCAAAGCTATAAGAACTTCCATAAACGATACAGGTAAACTAATTTTTATTCTGTGCATCGGGCCAACTTGTATGAAAGGAATTTCTTTGTGATTATATTTCCCACTCAATAACTATATATAATGTCTTTATACCTTAAAGTACTTGAAAAGTGCCTACATTTAGAGTATACACTGCTGACTTTGTTGGCTGAATATTCAGCCTTTTTTTTCCTGCTATATCACAATATCTAGAGAATTTTTTTTTTAAGAACTCCCTCCAGATTGCTCCCTCTCCGGAAGATTTATTCGGATTTCCCTGCAAAGAAGTTAGCTGCCACCAGCGTTCTCTGCTATAACATTCCCTGTAAAACACAAAGACAAGCAAATACGCTCGCTGATGAAGGGGATTTGTACCGTTACACTGTGACACAGAGGAAACCAGCCCATCCTTGTGTCTGACCCGTGTAACAAGGAAAGAAACTTCCACTGGGGGAGGAAGGAGAAGAGCTGGGAATAAGGGGTGTAGCGGATGGTAAACTGCTTCAAAGCTAATTCTCTTTTTCCTCATCAGACTTAACCCAGTCCTAAGGTTCCCACAAAAGTGCATAGACCCAGGAATTCGATGTCTGCCTCAGATACAGAGATGTATGATACCACTGACAAAAAGAGCAGACAAAGGAATACAAGCACAGAGTAAAGAAGAAAATGGGAAAATAACCATGTTTTTGTGTAACGTGTATCGCAGGTGCATTAAAGCCTGTGTCCTTACCTCCTTTAAGCCATGCTTTAGCTCCACACGTGGTCTTGAGCCCATGCTGTTTATTTCCTTCCTCTAGTCACGGAGGTTAATTATTTATCAGGACTACATTTCCCTACGTTGCCTGGAGCACCCCCCGCTTTAATCGCTACAGGTCACTTTGCATTTGGTTACGTCCTTTTGCTTCCTTCCCCTCTTCTAAATTTGGTGGTGTCAAACGGATTAAAGAACTTGTGCATTTATGCCCGAACCGTAACTGCCATGGAAGAACATAACACAGCCATCAAATATTCAGGAAGGGGGAGGTTATGGGAGGCTGCTAAAGCACCTGCGATGCTGAGCGAAGGAGAGGGGCCAGGGCATGACTACAGTTTCATTGGTCCACGGCAGCCAGTGGCTTTGATGAGGAGACATCGGCCACCTCTGCACGTCTTCGTTTCATCACACAGCTCAAGGCAACCACGGAAGAGGTGGCTGGTAAAAATCCACCGGAAATAGGCTGGTGTGACAAATTACGGAGCTGTGTATGACAGCAATTACATAAATCAGAAAACTGTCTAATTCCATCACCAGTGACCCAGGATTCAAAGTCCATTAAGCATTGTTTTTTTCCAACTGAACTGAACTAATGGAAAATAATTGCTGCTCCAAAAAAGGTCATATACAAAGTAATAAAAAAGCAACTGCTATACGGTCACTATTTGTATGTTACTCTAAGTTGAATTTATAAATCACTGACATCTGTTATAAATCACGCAGTTTCCTTCCCAGCACAGAAGTTTCTCATCGCTGCCTTTCCCCATCTCGATCACGATTGTAGAAGAAAAAATTCAGGATGATACAGAGCTACACAGAGTTGGCGGAGTGCTCAGGTTTTCATCTGCTTCTCTTAATAAAACTGGAAAGAGGATAAAAAGGAAGCAAAAAACCCTGAAAACCCAAAGGCATCAAAACCAACAAGAACCTACAACAGGGTCCTCAAAATCCACAGCTCCCAGCAGAACAGCCACAGAGGTGTCCGTACTGAAAAAACAAAAATGAAGTTTTAAAGTAGCTTCATTTTAGAAAACAGGAGATATTCACGAAGATATAAACCACGTATTTTAAGAATAAAAATTTGCATTTGCATGATAGGAAATGCAAGCTCTTACTTGTAACTCGGAACTGAACCAAACGAGAAGGTGACAGAACAGCCGCTGCTTTGGCATTCGCAGGGAGGTTTAGGGGTTGCTGGTTACAACCTTGAATTATGTCAATGCTTATTTTTGCGTCGGTAACCTACACACACCTAAAAATGGTTTGCCAGATTTAGTACACGTATGCTCGCAAAATCTAGAAATGTAACGTATAACCAGCTTACGCCAGAAGCTTCTCGACAACCGAGCATCTGCGTCGCGCTCACGTAAGCCTGCCAGTAGCACGACTGCGTTTTGAACTACGTTATATTTGCAGGAACAAAGAACCTCACTGACTTGTAAACAGTGATATTCAGAACTCCATTTCCAATAGTTAATCTGAAGGAACAGAACACAGTCATCGATAAGATGCTGTAAACATTAACTGCTCGTTTTATTAGATGGTGCAAATGCTCCCGTGAGCTGTTCCTGCCTGGATCTCAAAGGCCAACCACAGAGTCAAGGGGGGAAAAACCGACAGAAAGAAGACAGTCTGCAAACGAAAGCTCGTTTGCTCACATGGCCCAACCAGCTCATCAGCTAAAGTCTGTGTGGGTCAGTATTATTCAAACAGGTGACTGGGCTTAGTGGAAAGATCCCTGTACCGGGGAATTTGAACCTCAGCTCAGTTTCTGGCTTAGGCACTTGTCACCCGAAGAGCCGACACTTCAGATTTGAATAACTAAATCCTCTGTTTGCAAAGCACTTTGGTATTTAGGGCTCAAAGGAGAAGACGTTATTACGTTCTCAGCATGCTCTGAAAGTTGTACGAAAAGCAGCATGGAAGTCAGAGTGTCTATTCCACTGCTGAGGACGCATAGTGAGGAGGCCCTTGGGCGTACCAAGCCGTACACCCACCCTGGAGCTAAACACACGTGCTAGTCCTGCTTCACTAATACATAACTTCATGAAACATCAACATCAGGGAAGGCAAGTGCTTAACTCAAGAAAAATATGAGTTAGGATGAGCTTTTCCACCTCATTTTGTCCCTCTGTCCTGTTGAGGAGGGGGAGTGAG
>NW_010412690.1:0-4016 GCF_000710305.1 Buceros rhinoceros silvestris | reverse complement strand
GTGGATACCTCAGACCCTCTACCCATAACAGCCAGTGAGTGGGAAGCCTAGCTTCAAGAAAGGAGGTAAATTTGGACATAACTGTAGGCTTTAAGCAGATTAGGAATCCTCTCCCATACTCCATCTGGCAGCCTGTGTTCTCCTTAGATGACCTAAGCTATGCAATGGGATTCCAGTCACTGCAATGTGTCTTCTTGGAGACCTGCTTGTTTCTTCTCTCCACAGAGCCAGAAAGAATAAAAGAGCTCTCTATATGGAACATTTTTCTTCCTGATGGCAGGGGGAGGAGAAGTTGCTCTTTCTTCTGTGCTAGCAGACACTAAGATGGGGCAGAACACAGCAAAAGTAGGTAAGAGTCTAGGAATAATTAGGCTCCCTTGCTATCTCTTTTTATTAGCTCACACATATTCCTACAATCTGAGGTCTCATAACCTTAGACTTTTGCGGTTTAGATTTAGTCACACAAGGTATGCTCATATGAGTCACCTGGGTACACGTGGACAAAGGAGCGAGTTCAGCTCTGCAAACTGAACATGCAATGATTGTATTCAGGGTTTTCATGGGTGACCACGAGAGACATAAAAATAAATTGTTGCCATCCTATTTAGACCCTTGATGCAGCCTGTGAGAGCTTCATAAGCAGGTGGTATATGTCCTTTGGAGGTTCAAATAGCCTCCATCCATGTGACCAAAGACCTGTAGCTGCTGAGCCACTGTCAATGTCCGTTGTGCTGTTGCCTATGCAACAACTCCACAGCATGACGCCCCACGGTAGTGCCCTTCATAGCCTAAGCAAATGTGGGGCTGTGCTGAGCTGGTTCTGAACACTGAAGCTCCCGTGGCTGGACATGTCTGGGAGACAAGGATTTGTCCTGTGCCTGTTTTTACTGCATGCTTGGGCTGTGCTGCATCTTCTCCACAGTCCAGCGTGAGATGAACAGAAGACCTCTTAGAAAGGAAGGTCTCCACTTACAAATTCATGTATGAAGGGTAAGAGGAGCAATACAAAGCCCAAAGCTTTATCAAGCAGGGGTTTATACTGACTTTTCACTATTGTCCTCACAGATCCTATGTGACAGACAAAGAGGCAGGAGAGCCAAACAGTTAAGCTGAGGTCACAGAGAAGTACAGTCTCTTACCCTGAGGTAAGTTAGGCCTTTTGTCCTTTGTTATGTTAGAACTCAGCAAAATGTGAGAGTAAAAGATAAGCCTTATGAAAAAAATGTTTCCTCTTTTTCTTCTATCTCTTCATACATGTTCTCCAGGTTAGTTTGGATCACAACAGAGAACAAAATATTAAAAGAGGTCTTTCTTTTTCTTTGCCCTGATCTACCCGAACATAGCCCTGTTCATTGCAGCAGGCTTGGACTAGATGACCTTTAAAGGTCCCTTCCAATCCAAACCATTCTATGATTCTATGAAGCAGCAAGAGTGGATGCCCAGCAAGGGAAGGTGAGACAGGAACCAAAGGGACCACACAACTGGCAGGGCAGTGATCTCAACAATCAGTGACAGAGTCCGGCAATATACCTATGCAAGGAAAGCGGTACGTGTTGGGATTCAATTACCAGGATCAGCCACTGTCCTGGGATCATCGGGCAAATATATGATTACAATGAAGATCCAAGTTCAATCCAGGAATTCAAGTCAGTGGGCTAGGGTCAGCAATGTAATTCACTGGCATGGCCATAGCTGCCACGTAGATTAGACAAGGACCAAAGGTAACAGTCATAGCTTATCTGTAGGTCCATAGAGCAGAGGACGTTCCTCCTTTTCATAGTGATCTGATCCAACAACTTGCCAGAGCTATTTCAGCACAGACAGGCAGGCCCTAGGATACAGTTTGCGTACTCAGTATCATAGCACTGAGTCTATTATTTCGGCCATTGGTAGCCAGGTATCCTCTAGAGACCTGTGCACCTCTCAGGGATCCAATGTGTTCAGAACTGTGAGTGGGGAGAGTAAGCATGTCCATGTTCCATAGGTTCATCATGTCCACATGAGGGTGGTACCCACAAAATGGTGTTACCTCTTGAAATTCACTGGGTATATGAAGTGGTCTCCACCTGTTCTGCTTACATACCTAAATGTGGGACATCTTACCAGTCTGTGTACTTCTCCAAGTCAACGGCACATTCTGATCACGAAGTAATGCTCTAAGGTAGATCAGATGGCTTACCCTGCAGAGAAGCCAATCGCAGAGTTGCATGCCCAGCTCTTGGATGTCTAAAGTCGACATTGATGAGAGCCATCTGGCATGACTAATTCTTCTAGGCTTGTCTGAGAGCTGAGGTCTTGACACTATGACTGGAGACATGGGTCCTGACCTTATGATTTGCTTAAGGCTGTCTGAACACCCAGTGGAGAAATAACACATGGGAGTACTACAACTGTTTCCAAAGGCTAACTATCATTTTTTTCCATGGGATGAAGGATTTACCTACAAAGGGGCAGGAAAATCTGATCTCAGATGAATTTGTTATTAGAAGAATGTGTTACTATTTTTCATAAAATTTCAAAAAATGTAACATTATATATAATTATAATATTATAGGATAGAAATCCCTGTGCCAGGACCAAATGTCAGGACTGGCAAAATCCTTCCTAGAAGATATCAGGTGGATGATGCTCTGTTTCATTTCTGTTCGGAAATGGGTGTTGCTGAAGCAAACCCTGTTTCTAAACAGCATCATGCTCATGCAAACCTCTGAACTTCTGTATTGACTTCTACTAGCTGAGATGCCACATCTGATGCTACCCACCCAGAGGTGACAGTGTACCTCAGTCAGTAGTTGAAATTATCCCACAATGCCTCTGTCCCTGTCTCATAGGGAAAGATGTAAGCCAATTTTTTCTATAGCAGTTCTGATATCTTGAGACAAACATTGAGGTGCAAACTGTTACTGTATTTCCACTAAATGCTTCATTATTAAGAAATATCTTTCTGTTATTCACAAGTGCTAGGTTAACTATAGCAGCAAAGTATTTCTGTTGCTTTTACACATCGACATTTCACATTCTTGTTTGTCATCTTTGGACACCGTTTTCCCTCTCTCTTTATCGGACATTAGTAATGCAACTTACAAGTGTTGTGTTATGTGGGGATACAAAAGCTTTCATGAATGGGATCATTTCAGCACCTTTGGTTCTGAAAGTTCCTTTCTCCATCATTTTGAACATTTTGTATAGAGTTTGAGAATTTTATCTGTGAAGTCACAGTCCATGAAGAAGCTGCATTGCATTTTGATTACTCTTTCATGCCCCCCCAAATTACAGTTACTTAGCTGTCTTTTTTATAGTGCTCAACTTTCCAGTGTCCCTCTATGTTGAAATATTGAGCCTACTGAACTGTAGGTCACTTGCAGACCTTAAAGAGTGTGAAGTATTTAATCCCCTTGTGGAAGTAATGCCTTAAAGTAACTCTCTCTTAAGGCCAACGGGAGTCTAATGGCAGTGTGTCCAGCCCTCAGTGCTTTATAGGTGGCAAACTGCTGTGAGGGGAACTGATCTGGAGACGGCCCGGCCTGTAGCAGCATGGTAGATCCCGGTGTACCAGTGGTTTCCTGGGGTTTTCCTGAGGCAGGAAAACACCAGGAGAGTGGAGAGACCCACCAGGAGCATCCACTCTTGTGGGAGAGGCTGACGAGGCTTGGGCATTGCCAGTGCTATGGCAATCACACCCACAGCTATAAAAGAGGCCCTTAGGAAGTGCTGTGGCCAGGAGCACTGCAAACAGAGCAGGCAAACAGAGCATGGCGCATTAGCCAGAGTATGGCGCAGCAGTTTGCATGGGAAGAGCTCTGAAAGTTCTGCCTGCTCAGACCAGGGAGTGATGTTTTCCACCTGGTAGAAAGCCACAGTCTCTCTAAGTGCTGCACCCACCATGACTGATGCAGCTGCCCAGTCAGAGCTCCAGTGGACATGAGCAGCCACCCAGACATTAGGTTGCAGGGTGTGCTATGCTGTTACACCAGAATTGGATGGCAGGCATGAGCACACCTGTGGAAGGTGTGCCC
>NW_010412689.1:0-356 GCF_000710305.1 Buceros rhinoceros silvestris | reverse complement strand
GTACCAGGTTGCTGTCAGCATGGCTGTCGTCATCACCGTCATCGTCACCTTTGTCATCACCGTCACTGTCCTCAAACATGCTGCTCTTCGGCTGGGCAGGCTGCGCAGTCACCACTTCTGGGACCTCCTCCTGCTTGGTGCTGACCACCTCTGGGAGGGGAGAGGGACAGGCCACTGTCAGCAGGGGACGAGGCCATTCGGGTGTGATGTCCCAGCCATGGGGTCCCAGGGCCACTCCTCCCTGGGAGGTGGCCCCATCCCAGGCTGGATTTGGGGGACCAGGACAGCCCAGGACATTGGAACCCACCGGGAAGGGGCGGCGGTGGAGGTTCTGCCCTGCGGCTGCATGCCTCCCT
>NW_010412688.1:18742-19053 GCF_000710305.1 Buceros rhinoceros silvestris | reverse complement strand
GCACACATGGTCGCGCCACCTGACCCCAGGGCCGGGGTGTAACTGGGGCCAGACCGGCCCATGGTCAGCATGAGGCAACACTGGAGCCTGTCCCGAGCACTGGGGCTGCCCCACGGATGGTCAGGGACAGGCCCACAGTCCTGTACCAGTGTGTGCACCCACAGACACGTGTGTGCTGGCGTGTTGCACGCACACCCCTGCTCGCACGCTGGGGCCTTCCTTGGTGAATGTACGCAGTGACCGTGGGGCCCCGCACCGGCCCGAGGTGGGGAACAGGGCCCCCCTCCAAGCATCCTCCCTTCCATGCAGGC
>NW_010412688.1:17670-18099 GCF_000710305.1 Buceros rhinoceros silvestris | reverse complement strand
TGTGACTAACTGAATCCCGCCCAGTCAGCACCACAGTGGTAGTGTGGGAAGACCCGACCCCCTCTCCCGAAGGACAAGGTTGAGCCAACCCCAGACTTCGGGCAAAGATGCCGAGAAGGACATGGTTCCCATCCCCTATTTCAAAAAAGGTTTTATTTACAGTATCTTACACTTCCACACCCTGGTTCGTGGTTTTCCCTGCCTGAGACATGAGCAAAAGTGAAACCAATCCCTGGAACTGAGAGGTGGGAGCCACAGAGGCTGCGCCCTGGGACAGCAGTGACAGTGCCCAGCAGCTGGAGGACACGGAGCAGCACCCACCCTGCATGCGAGAGCAGGGCAGGAACGGGCAGGAGGCTCCTGCTGCATCCCCGCCAGGAGGGCTGGGGCAGAGAGGGACGGAGGGGCTGGCTCCTCCCCCCCAGCATG
>NW_010412688.1:17137-17545 GCF_000710305.1 Buceros rhinoceros silvestris | reverse complement strand
GAGTGGCCACCAGCGCCCCGGGGCAAGGACGGAGGGGACCAGCCCCGTCCACCCTCGCCTCTTCAACCCAGGGACACAGCAGTAACAGCACCCGGTGCAGATGCCCGGCCCCCCGCCGGCCCCTCACAGCTGCTCCTCACCGAGTCCCAGTTTGTCCCAGCTGGGCAGGCGTCTTTTGCTGGGTTGGCAGCTGTACCCGCTTCTCCCACAAGACACAGGAGAGGGGCCCTGCGAGCCTGTGCCCACCGCAGCCTCCGAGGCAGCCCTGAGGTAGTCCGGGATCAGCTGAAGAAGTAGGTGGATTCCATCACCTTCTTCAGGTTGAACTCGCCTGGGGGAAGCGAGGGGGAGGTCAGAGAAGAGCAGGGCCAGGGCAAGCGGGAGAGAAGCTGCCCCAAGCCCCACTTC
>NW_010412688.1:15856-16632 GCF_000710305.1 Buceros rhinoceros silvestris | reverse complement strand
CGTGCTGCCTCGGGCTGCTCAGTGCAGCGCTGGCCTGTTCTGTTCTGCAGCGGCAGGACAGAGGTTGGCCAGATGGTCTGGCAGGGGCAGGGACGGGAGATTAGAAGGAGTTAAAGTAATTGCCTTAATCCCATTGCATGTATATCATCCACATCCCGGTAATTACCAAGCCGAGCACCGCGCTCCCATCTCCAGCCTAATGCCTTGTGGCTGGGAACAGATGGGAGAAGAACAAGACTGGGATGAGATGGGATGAGCCGGGTCAGCCCGGGGGAAATCCCTGGGGCTCAGCGCAGGCAGAGTCTGCTCCCAGGGCCACAGGGGAATGTCTCTGGGCACCGTCCCATGGCTCTGCAGGCCAGCACAGGCAGGGACAGCTTCAGCACGGCCAGCCAGGCCGTCGCCAAGTCCACCCTCAGACACCGCGTGAGCTGCGGGACTGGGGGAGCCTCTCCCCATCTCACTCCCCTTGTATCCAAACCGCTCCCCAGCACTGCAGGTCCCGCCCTGTGCTCCCACCTGTCTTGGGGACATCCGACAGCTGCTCCATCAGCTTCTTCTGCCAGAGGGCTCTAGTCTCTCTGCCAGGGCTGGATGAACCAGAAGGGAAGTGGATCAGCATGGGAGCTCTGGGAGAAGGCGCACCCTCCTCTGCTCCCCCCCACAGGCCCCTGATGGCAGGATCTGGCTCTTCCAAAGCACATCTCACACCCTGCAGCAGGAGCCAGGGGCTGCTGCCTGGGGCTGGTGCCGCCAGGGCTGAGGGAGTTGCCGAA
>NW_010412688.1:15247-15752 GCF_000710305.1 Buceros rhinoceros silvestris | reverse complement strand
TGGGGCTGCTGCAGCAGGGGCTGAGGCATCTGCAGACCCTGCCTGGGATGAGGTCGGTCTGGACCTGAGGGGAGCTGAGGGCCGCACACTGTGTGTCTTCACTGTTCCTTACTGCCTCACTCACCATGGGGAACCCAAGGCACAGACATCATGGCCCACCCCAGGACCACCGAGGGATTCGAACACCAAAGCCCAGTCAAGAAGGAAGCACATCTACCTTCCCAGGCACATGACAAGCACAGAGTGTCTGGGCACAACCGCCCTGGGAGAGGGAGCTGGAGCGGGTAGGAAGGAGCGTGGAGGGGGTGGACGAGGAATACCTGCAGTACTTCTCCAGCATGAACTCGGACAGATCCTGCAGGATTTTCTCGCTGTGCAGAGCCACGAACTGCTGCCGACAGATCTGATCCAGGGAGCAACGGTGAGTCGTGGGTTAACAGGCAAATCCCCTCCTTCCCCTCAGAGCTTCTCAGCCACAACATGTGATAGGTGAGGGGCAGGGAAA
>NW_010412688.1:13601-15087 GCF_000710305.1 Buceros rhinoceros silvestris | reverse complement strand
GGAGGGAATCAGCCTGGGCAGGTGGGAAGCAGAGACCAACCGCGCCTGGGTGGATCAATCGGCCTATGGAGCAAAGCCCAGGGCAGGGGAGGGCCGGTGTGTGCCCAGAGGACAGATCAGCAAGGTCCCTGCTCACAAAGGAGGGGGACAGGGGACACTTTTACCTGGTTCATGACGTCCACAGTGAGTGCGTGAGTCCAGTAGCAATCGTGAACCGAGACAAAGGTCAGACCCTGCCTGGGAGGCAGCAAAAGGTGCCATGAAGCAACGCTGGGAGACCCCTCCTTGTGACATCTCCTACCCCATGCAGACCCTCCTGCTGGGACAGCAGTGACCACCCAGGGAGGGGACCCCCTGCTCAGTGCCTGCAGATCTTCAGATACGGATCACCCCACCCCCACCCTGCTGCCTCCTCTCACCCCTCCTCTGCCAGGAGGCCCAAACCCACCCGGGAAAGCTCCTTCCCCCATCCCACCCTCGCCCTGGTGACGCTCCCCCAGCTGAGAGCGAGTCGGGAGCCAGGGCAGGGCCCCGGCTGCTGCTCCCTACGTGAGGCAGTGCAGAGCTGTCAGCATCATGTGCGTGGAGTCCAGGGAGTGGATGAAGTTGGGTGGGAAGGCGTTCTTCTGCTTCACCGTGTCGGGCTTCCTGCAGTACAGAGTGGGAGACGGGAGAAGCTGGGGCACCTCCGAGGTCAACGAGACCTGGGGCTGACCAAGGGGCTGATCCCTTGGCTGACCCCAAGCACAGGGACCCCAGAGCGCAGGAGGACACCTGGAGCTTTGGCACTCCTTGGTAGGTTGCTGAGTCCCTGCTGTCCCCAGCCTGTGCTCTGGGGACACAGCCAGAGACCATGGTTTCATACTTACTGGTTGTCACTGGAGCTTTTCACGCTCAGGTGCTGCATACCGCAGTTCAGCTGCGGGGAAAGAGCACGGGATGGGCTGTCAGCTGCGCTGCCCAGCCAGCACCCAGCACCCACCACCCCCCTGAACTGCTGCCAAGGGGGATCAGCTGACCAGGAGCTACTGGCTGCACCAAGCGGCTTGGGCAGGAACCCTTCCAGGGTATCCCGGCAGCGGTCACTCCCTGCCTGCTCCCTCCCGAGGATGCTGGCAGGCATCCTTCACCCCTTCCCAGTGACACAGTGATTCACCCTGCATGGGCTGGGAGAAGGGCTCCTGGAGGTGAGTGGCTGCGAGGACAAGACGGGCTGGGGAGACGTGAGTCAGAGCTGCAGCGCGTGGGAGACAAGAGCAGCGAGACTGAATCACGCGAGCCCCGAGGAGGCTCCTCGGAGCGGGGAATGGGCCCGTGCCCCAGCTGCTTGAGTGGGAGGGGAGCAGCGGAGCTTCCTCACCAGCCCACCCACACGCTCCAGTCTCTGCAGGGAGTGACAAGGCTGGAGGACGTGCCTGCTCATACAAATCCTACCTGCTCCACAGGCTCCCCCCCGCGCGGTGGTCCACTGCCCACTCACCCCCCC
>NW_010412688.1:12085-13506 GCF_000710305.1 Buceros rhinoceros silvestris | reverse complement strand
CTGCCAGCTCCAGCCTGCTGCCTCAAAGCTCAGCTGCCCCCTCTCTGCTCCCCACCACGGCAGAGGGATAGTAGATGAGTTCTGCACACCAGATACTCACCACGGTGGCCTTGGACCGATAGTAGGGCTGCACAATGGGGAGACCCAGTGGTGTGACCCACTCCACCGTCCGTCCCGACTGGGCGATGAGCTTGGCACTCTCCGTCAGCCAGTTCTGTAGCAGAGCGAGGTGGGGAAGAAAGTGGCTGAAGTTCGTATGGGCAGCTGGGAGACCCCATCGCCTCCCACCACAGGTGACCCTGACTCCTGCCACCAACTGTGACAGTGCAGCGCTTATGGGGAGGCACAATCTTGCACCTCTGAGCCGGGCCAGGAGGATCCTCTCTGGGCCAGGACCCGGAAGAACCAACTCTCCCCGTGGAGCATCCCTTGGTCTATGTATGGGTGGACCAGGGGAGAAGAAAAGGCAGCGAGAGGTAAGAGGCGCCTTACCTGGATGTCTCGAGTCGCTGAGAACATCTCCTTGATGCCACTGAACACCTGCTTTACAAGGTAGTGAGATGCTTCCCACAAGTATTCCTGCACAGAGCAGAGGCAGAGCGAGGGGTCAGGCAAAGGGGCAAAGTGATGGGACCTGGGGTAGAGTGAAAAGCATCTCCTTGCTCCCTGGTGCCTCAGTTTCCTCCACTGTGGGCTGTGCTATGCCTCGAGCTGCTGCAGCTGGCTGCAGGTTGTGATGGAGGGAGGCTGAGATCAGCACTGCGGATGCTCCCTGTCCAAGGACAGGCTGATCTCTGCGTAATGTCCCTGGACGAACAGGAGGCTCTCGCTGCCTCTTCTGTCCCAGGAATGTCACACACAGCAGAAACACTCCCAGCACCAACCTGCCACAGCAAATCACCCACTCAGCAGGCACCGTCTCATGGTGGGGTCACAGACCAAGAAACAGGTGCCAGGAGCCTCCAAGAGCCCTGCCAGAGACAAGGGCCATTTCCGAAGGGAAGGGCATGGCCACAAGCTTCATTCTACACCTGAAACACTGGCAGAGGCTGCCAGGCCACCGAGCTGGGCCCAGGATGGATGAGGAGCAGCCCCCACCGAGGAATCCATCCTCACCCATGAGAGCTGGCAGAGCTCTGCTGCAGGCAGGACTAGCCTGGCACAGGCATGGGGGGCTCAGCACCACATGTCCCTCTGGTAGCTGAAATTTGGGGGTAAGGAGGGAGCAAGGCAGGGAGTAGCCCACAGCAGGGGCAGGGCAGGCTCCTCTCCCAGCAGGGACTGAGAGCTGAGCAAACCACTGCCGGTGGTGGGGGAGGCGGGGGCAGGCACAATACCTCAGGGAACTCGTTGATCTCCTTGAGACGCTTCTCCATCTGCCGCCGCCCGCCGCAGCGGGGGGCACCCTAAACCACCGCCAT
>NW_010412688.1:10145-12016 GCF_000710305.1 Buceros rhinoceros silvestris | reverse complement strand
CCCCCCCCGCCGTAGCGGGTGACACCATAAACCACCGTCATCACCGTCTGCTTCACCACCTTGCGGCTGACAAAGCCCTGCAGCACCTGGGCGATCTTCACCCCCTGTTCAGCATCCTTCCTCCGGAACTCCTCCACCTGGGGAGCAGAGCGGCCCTGGAGGTCAGCTCCTCCGCCAGCCACGCTGGCTCCACGCTGGGGAAGACCCTCCCGGCTGCGCGTTGTCTCAACTCCCAAGAGAACCCCTGCAGCCCAGCGCCACCAGCCCTGCTAACAGATCATCTGCCAAAGGCACCGCCAGGCTCCGGATCCCAGAGATGACCGTGCCCGAGGGGAGCAGAGTGTCCCCTGCTGCCCCAGCTGGGCAGTGTCACCAGGCAGCTGGGCAGTGCCAGACACCACGGGGACAGGGCAGGAGGCTCAGGACTCTGGTTCTCCCGCCTCTGCCACCCCCAGTGGTACTCTGAGCAAACCACCCACCCCCGCCCTCTGGCTGAAACACGCTGGGACCCAGCAGGGAGAGCCAGGGGTTCAAGGCCAGTTGAGTGAGTCTGGCAGATCTCAGCACACTTCCCAGCAGGCTCGTTCCACATCGTGTCCTGCCAAGAAAACCAAAGACTTGGCAGCAGCGCCAAGGGCTGTACCTCTCCCTGCTCCCTCCTACCCCGCTCAGGCGAAGAAAAGCCTGTACCCTGAGGGGCAGGAGCTGTGACCAAGGGAAGAGGAACACTGCCCTCTTCCACCTCTCCGCCCTACTTCTCCCAGGCTCCATTCAGCAGAAGCGAGGACACCAGAAATCCCCATGGATTTCTCACAGCTACCGCTGCCAGGACAGATCTCCAGGCAGACCCCACCACAGCTGCCGCACTGGTTCCCGTTCAGGGAGGGAGAGATCCCGCCCCAGCCCTCTGCGTGCTGCTGCAAGCACCCCAGAATCCCCCAGGGTTTTCTCACAGCTACCGCTGCCAGGACAGATCTCCAGGCAGACCCCACCACAGCTGCCGCACTGGTTCCCGTTCAGGGAGGGAGAGATCCCGCCCCAGCCCTCTGCGTGCTGCTCTTACCTCGACCCAGTGAGGGCAGAGGCAGGTCCAGAGAACACTCCCCACGTCCCCCCTGTGCCTCACCTGCTGGGCCACTGCGCTGTAGACGTCCTGGGGGACACTGCAGGGCATCAGGTTGACGGAGGTGGCACCAATCAGGTCCCGGCCCAGGGCTGCGTAGTGCTGCAGGCCATTGCAGGAGCCGTCCTGCATGGGGGGCAGAGCGCCCTCACCTGCGGGGCCACTGCGCTGTAGACGTCCTGGGGGACACTGCAGGGCATCAGGTTGACGGAGGTGGCACCAATCAGGTCCCGGCCCAGGGCTGCGTAGTGCTGCAGGCCATTGCAGGAGCCGTCCTGCATGGGGGACAGAGCAGGCGGAACACACGAGTGTCAGCATGTGGCCAGAGCCCAGCTCGTGACCTGACGGGCAGGCTTGGCTCGGAAGGTTATTGCCGCTTTTGCCCCCTCTCTCTAGATAGCCTTGCAGCTGGTGTCCCAGCAGTGGCCAGTGCCACACCAGTTTCCATTGTCCCGTCTGGCTCTCATCACTAACTGCTGCTGCCCATGAGGTTCACAAACAGAAAACCTCACATCACACTCCCGCTCTGTGAACTCCCAAAGACATCAGAGCTCTGGGAAAAACAGAAAGTGTGGAAAACAACAAATCGGTCTGGGATAAAGGAAGGCCCAAGAGCCGGCAGCCAAAAGAACCTCAGAAAACCCAGGAGTGGGGTCAGAGGCCAGAGCGGGACCACGGTGAGGTGAAGACCTCTCGCCTCCAGCCAGCCGTGCTGCCTCTGCTCTGCGGCTGATGAAAACATCACTGT
>NW_010412688.1:9645-9996 GCF_000710305.1 Buceros rhinoceros silvestris | reverse complement strand
GGGACGGAACCCTCCTTGGCCCAAGCCTCCCCCACGCCCACCACAACCGAGGCACACAGCTGCTGTCACAGCGGCTGCCTGGACAGACCTCCGGGCCTGAGATCTGCCTGGACGATGGGCAGGACCTGGGTGATGGCATGGGAAGGTCCTGCCGCTCCTCAGAGCTGCTACTTGGGCTGTCCCTGCTCCTGCTGTGCGTGGGCTGTGCCTGGTCCAGGGGAGCCCGCAGCCACCGGCAGGAGGAACCCTCCTCCCCGCTCCCTGCAGTGGAGCTGCAGAGCCAAGGACTGACAGGGCTGGGGCAGCCCTGCCGCGGGCGAGGCGCTGGCGTGATCCAAGGTCGATGACCAC
>NW_010412688.1:9206-9547 GCF_000710305.1 Buceros rhinoceros silvestris | reverse complement strand
ACAGGTGTGGGTCAGCTCGTCCCCGGCAGAGTAGCTGCCTTGATCCAAGGCTGATGACTCAGGTGGTGAGAGATTTGGTGCCCTCCAGAAAAGACCTTGCTTGAATTTCACCCCCCAGCTGCTCTCCTGATCTTCTGTTGTCATCAAGGTTATCAGTGTAGACTGTCTCCTACACATTCCAGACCATCCCTGCTGGCAGAACACATCCCCCCTCCCTGTTCTCCCCCCACACTTCGTTATGGCCATCTGATCTAATGAGAGAAAGAAGCAAACCCTCTGCCCAGGAAAATGATTCGCCACTGCCTGCCGTGCAGCACGGGGGGTTACCAGGGCAGAGCGCT
>NW_010412688.1:5250-8980 GCF_000710305.1 Buceros rhinoceros silvestris | reverse complement strand
AGAGCCCATGGGCCCATGTGGGGCGGGCAGGGACAGGCCACATGGTGACAGCCACACTGCTGAGTGCAGGGGACAGACCAGCCCCTCCTCAGGGGTCCAGACCTCCCACTCCACAGAGCTGCTTGGCGGCTCCAGCCTCAGCAGAGGAGCAGAGCAGAGCCTCAGCACAGCCCCGAGCGCTTCGGACAGGGGCGTGCTGCCACACAGCACAGCACAGCCCACCCAGCCAGGCTGGACCGACTTCCAGTCCCGACCTAACGGCGGGAGAAGGTCAGACCGGCCCAGCTCTCACCCTGTGGGGGTGCCGGTGCTCTGCCGGCCAGGCTCTGCTCTGGCCAAAGCAGAGGAGCAGAGCAGAGCCTCAGCACAGCCCCGAGCGCTTCGGACAGGGGCGTGCTGCCACACAGCACAGCACAGCCCACCCAGCCAGGCTGGACCGACTTCCAGTCCCGACCTAACGGCGGGAGAAGGTCAGACCGGCCCAGCTCTCACCCTGTGGGGGTGCCGGTGCTCTGCCGGCCAGGCTCTGCTCTGGCCAAAGGAAGCAAAGCAGCACTCGGCTGCACTGGCTCAGGAACGGCTGCAAACAGCAGCGAATTACGGTGTTCTCCAGGCAAGGTGCCTGAACTCCCTTTCCGAGGAAAGCCTGGCTACGTGGTGCAGTGAATGCAGCGCTGCAGATCTGGATGCTTCTGCCCAGCCTGACTTCCCCGCCCCACTCAGCCCCATGGGCCTGTTGGGCTCCCACCTGGTGAATGGGGAAGTGAGAGATGTAGGCGGCTGGATCCGGGGACCTCGAGGCTTTGGCGATTTCCATGCAGCAGGCCAAGGCTTGCCAGGGCTCGTCCGTCTTCATCCACCACTTCCTGCCCTGTGAACAGGCAAGCACAGGCTGACAGGGACAGGCAGTGTCTGCGTGGCACCTTAGAGCCAAGGAGCCCCCGCAGTCCTGGCACACAGTGGGCAAGGTGCCTCCTCCCACCAGGCCTCCACTTCCCCAAAATTTCATTGCGTTGTGTTTTGAGACAGAAATGTGTTATTTAGGAAACTCTGCAATGCTCTGATTCCCTTTTTTCCTCCCCAAGTGCTCTCCTTCCTTCAAAATGTTTTCGATTCAAAATCAAATCAGCCGATTTCCACTGTACTTTCTGGAAGCTGTGCCACGTAAGAGAAACATGAAGTCTCCTCTGAAATGAAAGACGACGCTGATCCCTCTTTCCTTGGCACACTGGCACAATTCCTGTGTGACTCCCACACGGACTGCTTTTCAGCTGGGTCACTGAAGGGAACCTCCCAGCCTGCGGGGCGCTGGCTGCAGGCTCCCAGAGCCCAGGCTGCTCCCCCATGGTTGAGGGTCCCACCAACGCCCCACAAGAGCCAGCAGAGTCCCGTCAGCCGCTCCCCACGTACCGTGAGCGGACGGTCGGCCGAGTCCAGGATCTCCTCCATGATCTCATTGGCATAGTCCAGCCGCTCCTGCAAGGCATTCTTCTTCTTCAGCCCCGTGAGGTTGATGAGGTGGATCTTCAGCCAATCAAGGCCCTTGGGCCCCAGTGGCCGTCCCTCGGCGAACAGCAGGATGGCCCGGGTGACGTCGTTACCAAGGTGGTTGAAATAAGGCGGGCAAGGGTAAGTCCTGCCTCGGAAGTCCATGTTATGAGGAAACCAGAATACCTTGTCCCTGACGTAGTTGGCGATGGAGAGCTTATAGAGCGCGTCCATGCGCAAGCTGTGCGTTTCAGCCAGCTTCTTCTTGTAGAGCATCAGCTCGCGCTTCTGGGACTTGTTGCAGGCAGAGGAGCTGCTGGAAGCGGCGGGAGGCCTGGGGACCTCCGAGACGGGTGGGGGGATGTCCAGCTTCTCATTGCCTTTGTCATTGAAGATGGAGATGATGATGTCTAGCACGGGCTGGTTAATCTTCCAGGCGCAGTTGCCCAGCTGGTTCAGGGCATCCAGCACGGGGTGGAGGTTCACCAGGGGACACTGCTCCAGCAGCAGCTGGTGCTGGACAGCCCCATCCACGAAGCGCATCAGCTTGGTGTCATTCAGGAGAAAGGCACCAAACTGGGGGGAGGTCCAGGGCACCGGGGGGCACAGCATGGGTATGGCGGAGGAGCTGAAAGTCAGTGAGGTCTCTGCAGCGTCGGTCACAAGCTGGGAGAAGATGGGATGGGGCTTTATCAACCCAATCTGGAGGTGAGAATCAGAGAGGTGAAGGCCGGCAGTAGAGGAAGAGCACGTGGTCAGTCAGCCACTGCCTAACGATCATGCTAATTACTGACTGTCTGCACAGAACCAGAGGCCCCTCCAAGTGTCCCTGAGCAGAAAAGGCAGCAGGGAGGGAAAAGGGCTTTGCCACAGCCTGGTTGCGGTGCAGAGGTGCCCTGCACAGCCCAGGGCTCCCAGCACAAGGCTCACCTGCCAGCTGCTGCGGAAGGAGTAGATGTGGTAGAGGACAGGGATGAGCTTGGGCTCCAGGCGAGGGTTGAGCGTATTCCTGGGCACCTTGACAGCCTTCACCAGGAGTTCCAGCATGTACATGCCCAGGCGCATGAGCAGCATGTAGGGCCAGCTGCAGTCCTTCAAGTTCAGGGAAGGCCCAAAGCCTGCTTCTGCCACCAGTTTCTCCCAGTATTCCCGTGGCAAGTACCTGGCAGGCTGGAAGGCAGAAGGAGAAAATGCCGCCGCGGCTGGGGCAAACCCACCAGCAAGAACCTGCCCCTGCTGCAGGCCAGGACTGGCGCTGCAAAGCCCTTCCTCTTGCTTGATCCCCCCTCCCAGGCTGCAGATCTGCCTGCCCCGCCACGCACACTCAGCTCTGGGAACAACCTGCCCAGATCGGGGGACTTGGCCCCTTTCTCCACTCCCATCGCATCCTGCAAAGCAGCAGGTTCGCAGAACCCAGACCTTGCGCTTGCGAGGAGGTGGACAGACAAACTGCCTCACACCCACCCTGCTCCATGACCCAGAGGCCCCGAGACGCCCT
Organism: Buceros rhinoceros silvestris; assembly: GCF_000710305.1. Classification (NCBI taxonomy): domain Eukaryota; kingdom Metazoa; phylum Chordata; class Aves; order Bucerotiformes; family Bucerotidae; genus Buceros; species Buceros rhinoceros. The sequence continues at coordinate 5,994 of NW_010412688.1, read as the reverse complement.
CCCGGGTGCACCCACCTGGCTGTCCTTCGCTAGGAGGTGGATGTAGCGCCCATAGACCTCCTGTACCTTCTCCAGCTGGCAGCTGCGCTGCTTCCTCTGCGTGACATACCTGTCGTAGACCTTGGAGCCCAGCTCCCGGGCCAGCACCACCAGGGACTCCCCTTGCGGGGAGAGGCTGTTCAGGGTCTGAGAAGGGTGAAGGCAAAGAGGGTCTTAAGGAGGGAGGGACAGAAAGATGGAGCAGAGAGTCAAAGCAGGAGTTAAAGCCCCTGTGCAAGGAGCACAGAAAGATACTGATTCCTGTGCTGCTGAGCAGGTGATGAGGAAGGACACACGGCCAGGACAGAGCAGGGGCTTGTCTGGCTGCTCAGCACAGGGAGCAGACAGAGCCTGCTCCCAACAGCCTGGGCAACCTTTAGGGCTCGTGTTCCAATTCTGCTGGCCCGAGCAGGACCAGTGTGGCCCTGCAAGCACAGGGCAGGGTCCTACCTGCAGCATGATGCCCACGTACTCCTCGTCCGGCAGCAGGCACAGGTACGGGTACAGAGTGTTGTACCCCGACGTCGTCCTGAGCTTGGACATGTTGAGCTTCGACTTCTGCAGGGCCTGGAGAAGGGTGTCGTGCCACTGGCAGCGAAGCGTCGCCAGCAGTTCACGCTGCACAGATACAGAGGCAAGACGCTGCAGTGAGTGTCACCAGGGAGCAGCCCCGAGCCACAGAGCCCTGCCCCTCCCACAGGTCCC
>NW_010412688.1:3329-5219 GCF_000710305.1 Buceros rhinoceros silvestris | reverse complement strand
CAGGGCCCCGGCCCGGAGAAACCGAGCCCTGCCCCTCCCACAGGTCCCAAGGGCTGGACTGACCCCCCTGCCCCCCAATCCCCTGAGCTTTACCGCTTTGATGGCTTGTGGGGTGATGGGTTTGGTGGACTCCACAGACTCGATGGTGACAGTGTTGTCCAGCTCCATCTGCAGCTGCTGCTGAAAGCACTCCTGCAGCTCCTGCACCGAAAACTCCAGCTTGGGGTACAGCACCCTCTGCTCCTGCCACGAGAGAGACATGAAGTGCCAAACACCAGCGGAACAGGAGCCATGCGATTCTTCCCTCCCTCCCTGCGGGAGGCATGGGGTATGAGGCCCTGCTGAAGGCACCTTTCTGGGTCCTCTGGGTCCAGAGACCTGAGGTCTCTGGAGTAACTGGCCCTCCAGAGGTCCCATTCCTGTGTCTTTGTCACGTGTCCCTCCAGGCATCCCTCCAGTGCCCCCTGCCAGCCCTTGGCTTCTCAGTTCCTCACTAAGGCTGGTGGTAAGGCTGTTCCTTTTATGATTTGCACAGACCGCTGAGCAGAGATTGGGCTGGCACGTTCTTCCCCTATCGCAGTCATGAGCCGGACCTGAGGACACCTGCGAGCACCCCCTGGCCAGCTCCAACACCTCCCGGCCACAGGGACAGCCCTGCGCTCCGTCACTTACTTCGGAGTAGAAGTCCCGGAGCAGAGAAGACTGGCAGATCTGGGGTTTGGGGGGAGGAGGCAGCTGGTAGTTGGGCTGGACGGTCCTGATGGCACTCAGCACCTTCTCCTTCTCATCTTCCTCGAACAGGCACTGTTGGAAGAGCTCATCCACGCAGAAGCCATTGTCCTTCAGCTGCTGCACACACCTGAGGAGGGGCAGATCAGAGAGGCTTAACCTTTCACAGGGAACTGTGCGTGTGGGGCAGAAATCAGGAACCACGTTTTTAAGAGGATACCAAGAAGAGGAGATGGATGGGGGTGACCCCTTCCGAGGGCCCAAGAGCCTGGACTGGATCAGGCTTTTTCTTCCTCACTTGAGCCCTCAATCAGACCCACATGAGACACCTCAGGACAAACACCCCCCAACCCTGAACCCCTGGCAGCCACAAAAAACCTCTCCCAAGGCAGCGCCTGGGGGCAGCACCCACCAGCAATCAGCTCTGGGCACAGGACAGGAGGCAAACACCACTCCAGGCCGTTCTGGGAGGGCTGGAGGGGCCTCCCCATGCTGGGTGGTTCCAGCAGCTTTCCTCTGTGCCACCCTCCATGCCAGGGCAGCTGCAGGGGGTTGTGACTTGCTGGAAAGGCTGTGTGCAGGTTGTGCCCCGTGCACTAGCTCTGGGATGCCTCTTCCCTAATCCTGCACGTTTCTTGGGGCAAGAGCGGTGCGGAAATGGGCATGACCCAGAAACAGGCATAGCTGGGAAACCCGCGGATGTCCCAGTCCACTGAGAACGCAGCTGCCAGGCTGCGGGGCAACAGGCCGCTGTCCTGCAGGAACACCGGAGCCCTCCCTGCCCTCCACAGGCAGCCGGGAGCTCCTGGGGCTGCGGGAGCTGTCAGGTTGGGAGCTGCCTCCAGTGCACTGTCCTTCCCGACAAGGTCACCCGCTTCAGGTGATCAATCATCTCGGTGCTCGTTCGTGCACCGAGCAGGCCATGGCTCGGACGGCTGCAGGAGGAACAGCCCGAGCACCAGGAGCAGCTCTGAGGAAGGGCAGCTTTTGTCTCTGCAGTCCCTGTCACTGCCAGGACCAGAATCTCCCACATGCACCAACATCTCCCACTCGCCAGCCCTACAGAGGATGCTGGACCTCTGGCTCTGCCCAGGAGCTGTGATCGGGGCACAGCAGGGCCCAGGACCCCACCTGCTGACTGGTGACACTGGGAGAGGACAG
>NW_010412688.1:2758-3114 GCF_000710305.1 Buceros rhinoceros silvestris | reverse complement strand
GCGAACCCAGCCACAGACCGGGAATCCCCCTGCTGCCACACACCAGCTGTGCTTCAGCACGTTTGGGAGCCATCAGGAACAGCGAGGAACAGCTCCACAGAGCCAATGTCCCCCAAAACGACCCCACAGCATCCCAGTCCAACCAAGCAACTCCCACCTTACGCCCTCAAAGCGATGCTGCAGTCTGGGAGCAGAGGCAGAAGCTACCCCGATCCTAAACCCAGCTCCGAGCAGAAGGAAGGTCGTTCTCACTTCCCACATCTCCGCTCCCTGCACAGCCTCAGATAAAACCCCCAGCAGCTGGGGGCGGCAGGGAGGGCCCACAGCCGGGGCTCTGCCCACCCCTAAACCTGGCC
>NW_010412688.1:456-2493 GCF_000710305.1 Buceros rhinoceros silvestris | reverse complement strand
GCGGGCTCGGCAGCGCCCAGCGCCAGGGGAAGCGTTACCTCTGGACAGCTTTGGCGGATGAGCGGTCCCGGCCCATGCACTCCAGCACGGCCGCGTAGGAGTCCAGGCTGGGCCGCAGGCCAACGGCCTCCATCAAGGACAGGAGCCGGTTGACGCGCTGCAGGCGTCCCTGGGGGCGAGAGGGGACAGGGCCTGTGGCCACAGGCACCCGCATCCCCGGTCACAGCTTCACTCCATTCCTGTTCAAACCCTCCCTCGCCTCGCCTGCCCCATCCCTCCTGCCCCTCAAAGCCACCTCTCAGGGGCCAGTGGCCTCCTCTCAGCTCTGTCCCTCGGCAGAAGCCAGGCCCCCCTCCAACACTTGCAGAAGGCAGGTGTGACAAGCACAGATAAAACCGTGACCACTGCTCCTGCAAGGCTCTTCCTCCTGAGCCAGCACCCCACTCCTCTCACCCACCCAGAAGCCCCAGCCAGCAGGGCAGCCCCAGCTCGGTACCTTCTTCGCCCAGCTGTGCATCACGATGTTGTAGGCATTGACATTCAAGAGCCTCCTCTTCGCAGGGGAGCTGTGGTACCAGAGAAGGAACCTCTCGGCCTCCTCTGGCTGCTGCAAAAAGTGGAAGCACTGGAGGTTGGACTGGATGGTCTGCTGCAGGACCTTGAACTGGTGGCTCTCCTTGTCCTCCCGTGCTCTCGGCGGCCTCTTCGTACCCTCCTGCACTGCTGTCACCCTGGGCTTGCCATGGGCATAGACACTGCGGGAGCCAGCATCACTCTGGCTCCAGGCAGCAGCCACTTGAGCTTTTGGGCTCTTCAGGCTCTTCAGGATCTTTGGAATTGTCAGGTTCTTCAGACTTTTCAAGCTCTTCAGGCTCTCTGGGGTCTTCGGACTTTTCAAGCTCTTCAGGCTCTCTGGGGTCTTCGGACTTTTCAGGCTCTTCAGGCTCTCTGGGGTCTTCGGACTTTTCAGGCTCTCTGGGGTCTTCAGCCTTTTCGGGCTCTTCAGGCTCTCTGGGCTCTTCGGCCTCTTCAGGCTCTTCTTGGCTTTCGCTCTGGCCTTGCCCTTTGGTTTGGCCTTGGCCGGGCTGTCCAGAGCCAGCCGGGAGGCAGCGATGGACAGTCTCTGCTCCACCTTCAGCTGTCGGACATACATCTCCTTCTGCAACTTCTCTGCCCAGCTGCTGGGCCGGGCCAGGCTCTCGCCCCTGGCAGCAGGTTCCTTCTCAATGGGGCCGGGCGCTGCCGCTCTCCGCAGCGGGTCCTGGTACCTGTCATTCCCCAGTGGCGCCAGCTCCGCTCTGTTAACCGTCACCTCCGGGATGCTACTGGCTTGGAGCTGCTTCACGCGAGCTTTCAGCACTGCCGGGAGACACAAGCCAGGGATAGGTGAGGGGACACAAGGCACAGCAGAAAGTTGTGTCCTGCCCCAGGACCTCACTTCTGGGAGTGCCCAGGATCATGCTCAGGGACAGAGGGTCCACACAGGACTCCTTCCTTCCTCCTCCCAGCGACCAGCTGCTTTGACCACTGTCTTTCTGGGATCCACCCACAAGCTGGGGCCCACCCCAGCATCCCAGGGAACCCAACGATGTCCCTGCAAGGCAAAAAGCACCAGCTCACGCTTATCTAACCTGCTGCCTGGCCACTCTCTCCAAGGACCTCATGTCCTCAGCTGGCCCGGGCAGAGAGCCCTATGCCCCATAGCCTTGCCCAGGCTACAAGTCCTTCCAGTCCCAAATATCTTCTTTGTGGCTGCACAGAATGGGAAGAATCCCAGAAAACCTCCCAGGACACTGAACAAGGGAACCCCCGCAGCTCTCCAAGCCCTCCCTGACTCGCCTTCCAGCAGCTCCGTCCTCTCGCAGACAGCGTTTCTCCTCGCCTTCTCCTTGGTGCTGGCAGAGGAGTAGTTCCTGAGAACACTCCATGGGATCCCTGCCGCGCAGAAAGACACAAAGACCCGGAGGTCAGAGGAGGCTTCGCCCCCAGCACCACTCACCGCCCCACGCCTCGGCCAGGCCCCAGCTGGGCAGCGGG
>NW_010412688.1:0-214 GCF_000710305.1 Buceros rhinoceros silvestris | reverse complement strand
CTCGCCCCCCGGCTCTAATCACTTGGAGAGACACGACCGCAGGTGTGCCCAGCGCTGTGCACGGGGTGACGGGACCCCAGAGCAGGCACCTCAGCGGGGACAGAACCCCAGGGACCCCCTTTCCTGCCCTTAGGGGGCGGCAGTGCCCCAGGACAGCCGCAGCCCTGGGCGGGGCGGGGGTCATGAAGCAAAGGGACCCTCACAGCCCCCAGCT
>NW_010412687.1:2077-2952 GCF_000710305.1 Buceros rhinoceros silvestris | reverse complement strand
CCTCGACTCCTGGCCAGCCAGTGACCGTAGGACTTTGCTACGGGGGCCACTGACCCCAGTCCTGGGGCACAGTGTGGCAGAGAGTGTGACCACACATCCCACCACCCCCCACCACGCCCCCCAGCCCCTGATAGCACCTGCTGCTACTTACCAGTGACATAGAGGTGTGCATAGCATGTGGCCTTCCCCACTTTGTTGGCGATGACACTTTTATAGACACCAGCATGCTCGTGCCTGACGGCCGTGAACACCAAACGATGGACATCCTTATCTGAGGGGGAACAGGGGGACATGGGTAAGACCCTGCCAGCCAAGCAGTGCAGAGCTCCCCTCCCTGCCCCATGGGGCGTGAAGGTCTGCAGGGTGGTGCCTCCTCCTGGGGTGCTGTGGGTAGGGCAGAGAGACCCCGAGGAGGTGGGGAGGGTAGCAGGGAGCCCTACACTGCATCATCTTGCGGTCATCGGTGCTGTCGATGCGGGAGCCGTTGTGGAACCAGGTGATGGAGGGGTAGGGTAACCCGGCCACCTGGCATTCCAGCACGGCCTCCTTTGACTCCACCACATCCAGGTTGTGCAGCGGCTTCAAGAAGTCAGGCATGGTGAAACACTCCGCCTCCGTCTCTGCCTGCTCCGGCTCCTCCGGGATGGATGGCATCTTCTCCAGTTTGGAGCTGCAAGAGCCCACACATGCTCATGGCGGGAGTGCAGTGCACCCAGTCCAGCCCCAACCCCAGACTTTGCACAAGCCTGCTGTCCCCCAAATCTCAGGGGTGAGGAAGCAGGGGGGATGCATATCCCGGAGACCCCTGACTCTTACATCTGGGATGCAGCAGATGGACGTGGCTCCTACACATAAAAGTCAGCAGAGCACTACCC
>NW_010412687.1:1533-1814 GCF_000710305.1 Buceros rhinoceros silvestris | reverse complement strand
TTTTCCCCCTCATGCACCGGCTGGCCTGCATGGAGACACACACCAGCATCAGCAACAGCATCAGCATCAGCATCAGCACCTCATCCAGCCCTGGCCTGGCACGAGCCTTTGAGTGCAACCCCCAGGGGATGGGGAGAGGTGTCCATGCAGTGCCCTGGGAAAGCTCTCTGGGCTTGGGGTTACCAAAATGGGTCCAGGTGACTGCTGGGGGGGGAGTCCCACTGATCATGCAGTCGAAACGCGCCGTCCGCCCTTCCACCACGTCCACATCCTCCAGCTTG
>NW_010412687.1:1302-1515 GCF_000710305.1 Buceros rhinoceros silvestris | reverse complement strand
CGCTGCAGGTCAGTTCATCTGCAAGGAGAGCAGGCAGGGGTGAGCTCCATGCAGCACGCGTGTGTGCAGGGCAGGAGGCAGCCTGCAGCCCACCGCCAGCTGCAGCCCCAGCAGCCGAAGTGGTTGTAGCTGAGCATAGCCCACGCCTGGTGAGGGCTGGGCCCGGGTGTGCTGGGTGCCAGGATCTGTCCCTGCGCCGGGCCGGGGGGTACA
>NW_010412687.1:0-1239 GCF_000710305.1 Buceros rhinoceros silvestris | reverse complement strand
AGAGCGGAGCCCGTGTGTGCCGCGTGCCAGGATCTGTCCCTGCGCCGGGCAGGGGGTTACAAGTGTGTGCAAGGTCCCCACGGCCAGGGCTGGGGCTCTGCTGGCAGCAGGGTGCCTCTTTGCTCCCCTCACAGCAGCACAGATGACAGCAGAAAGGTGGGGTGAGAGGATGCCCTGTCCTCCCCATAGGGCAGGGGGTCACAGCTGGCCTAGACCCTTGAGGACAGGGCAGCAATGCAGCACCCAGGGGCAGCATGGGGATGCTCCAGCTGAGGAGGGGGTCGTGTCTTTGCCCAGTCTGGGCAGGGATTGACACCATGCTCAGGCACAGCCTCACCTCCCTGCACACAAAACTGCTGCTGTCCTTAAATCCCCACAGGCATTCAGCCTCCTCCATGGAGGGATGCACAGGCAACAGCCACAGGGTGCTGGGAGTGTCACTGCCCCCTGCACCCACCACAGCCCAGGTTACTGTAAGGGGCTGCCCAGTGGGGCTGGGGAGTAGGAAAGGGACCCTTGTCCCTGCCCCACTGCAGAGGACAGAGGCTGTAGGCAGCATGCACAGGCACGGAGGGGTGTCAGAACCATGGGACAGAGGCCTGGTCCTGCTGCTCTTCCTCAGCTGCCACCAGCGATGGCTTGGTGGGAGAGGGTGGGTGGCCCTGGCCCACTGCCCCTGCCACTTCCCAGGTCAGCAGGGACAGGTCCTGGATACCAGACCTGGGTGCCCAGAGGCTCTGGAGCCAGTGAACAGGAACAGCTGGGCTCCGGGCTGCATCCAGCCATGCAGGCGCAGTGCCAAGGTGCCTTGCCATGTTTCTGGGGGCTGCATGCATGCCGGCAGAGGAGCTGAGTGGGGTGGGACAGTGCTGCAGGGCTTAGGGTGCTGGAGCACGAGGACTGACACACACCAGTTGTCCCAGCTCCTGGGGCAGTGACCACTCCCTGTCCCCCACCTCCAGCACTCGGTTACATCCCAGGGGGACCAGAGTCCTAAACCCAGGGGCAGGGGATCTGCCCACCCCCAGAACCCCCCTAGGGCCAAGCCCTGAGTGAGACCCGACCCACCCCGGGTAGCTGCATGACTGCCACTTACCTTTGGCGGTGCTGAGCTTGCAGGTGTAGATCCCACTGTCGTCCTCGTGTACGGAGGTGAGCAGTAACTTGCACTTGCGCCCGTCAAAATGCATCTTGCATTTGAGCAGGGCGGGCTGGAGCAGCCGGCCCCGGGACAGCCAG
>NW_010412686.1:21632-22453 GCF_000710305.1 Buceros rhinoceros silvestris | reverse complement strand
AAATGGGATAACATTGGAAATGCAAGGTACCTACCCTGCTTCCTTGGGTGGGTGTCCACCTCCCGGAGAGTCAGTTTGACAGGCGATGCATGGTGAGGGTCACCCCAGCAAAGCCAGTGCATCCAGCAAGGGATAAGTACGTGCAGCTGAGACTTCAGCCAGGAGTTTGTGTGTGTAGTTCTCCTCGTGGAAGTGGCAGCTGAGAGCAATGGAGTGTTATCTGACAAATGTAGAGCAAGGCGCACTGGAACGAACAATCTGAATTATTCATGGATCTTAGAGGTTCTGAATTCAGTGCAGTGTTGTTGCAGGCAAGCCAAGGAAACTCCTTGTTCGCTGTGTACCAGTAGTCAAAATACAAAACATTGTGTAAGAATTCACAGGAAATGTGCTAAGAAACAATGTCTGGTGCATCACACCTTCATGTAAATGGCTCCTCCACTCTCGCTTTACATACCGAGTCCTTGATCATGTCCCTTTCCAAAAGGCACTGCAGGTAGAGTGAAGAGGGAGAGGTGGACATCAAAACTGAAGTAAGATAAATGGGTTTTGGCTGACTTGGGCAGGGACAAGCATAAGAGGGGGCATGAGAGAAGAGGGGGGTGGCTCTGTTCAGAGGGTGTAGTGTCCCAGCATTCCCATACCATACAACAGAGCTGGTGTGTTTAGCAGATTTTTCCTAGATCCACTGTCTGAAGAGAAGTGGTCTCTGAAAGGCAGTAGTTATTTCTAAGCAATTAAATCTGCTCTCGGAACATAAAGCTTTTGCAAACTGCTGTCCAAACATTGCTTCATCCATCATGACATGTGGCCAGTTTACC
>NW_010412686.1:8529-21503 GCF_000710305.1 Buceros rhinoceros silvestris | reverse complement strand
CTTCTCCTTTGCTACCAAACTGAAAACTTCTCATAGGCAGGGGAAAATGCACCTGCACTTTCTCTGCTTGGAGTCCATGATTCCTCCAAGAAAACTGGAGCAAATTGTAATATCCTATTCAACACCAGACTTGTAGAAAGTTGTTGCCACTTACTTTGTCACAGCAAGATGCCTCCTTTTCAGTATTATCAATCATTTTTATGTCACCACCGGAAAAATACTGCACTCGTTTTTCACCATCTTGCATGACGAACACAGGAAATCCCTTTCAGGAAGGCTGGCAGAGTCCTAATCTTAGTCTGCTTCCCACTGAAGGGAAGCATTCCAGAGAGGAACCTCACTGTTTTCCTTTCCACCTGAGGATGCTGTTTGGTGGTAGACACGCTAAATCCAGTGCTCTGTTGGTCTGCGTATTTAGAGAGTGTATGTGAGTTTTCAGCAGCTAACGAAAGACGCAAAGTTACCTCTATTGCGGTACCAGATGTGTGTTGCTAGAAGCAAGTCTGTATGTGGAGCCTCACAGGGTAGTTCTGCAGAAGATTTGGAGTTCATTTGTACCATGTACCCCCTTTTTTTTTATAGAGAAACATTGTTTTTTCAGGCCAAATTAATTTTTTTAATAATCATGCATATGTGCCTGTGTGGCAGTGCTGTAAAGAAGCACAGGTAGGAAACCCCTAGTTGTGGAGTTGCTGTAACTGTCTGCTCCTAGCAGGCAGAGGTGTCCTGCCGGTGTGGGTGAGGGTAAAGAGGGCTTCTGTCTTGCTGTGTGTTGTAAGCTGCCTGGGAAAGGAGTGCTGAACAGGTGGAGGAAGAGGAGGTATTTCCAGGAGTGTGCACCCTTTGGCGTCCAGACCGATGTCCAGAGACAGAACTAGGGCTGATGTGCTCTGCTGATCCCTGTGAAGACAGTTTTGAGACTGAAAGCAGGCCTTGTCCATTTACAAATGGATGTAGGTGAGGGTGTAGTGAGAGGTCTCTCAGTGCCCAGTTAACAAGAGGGCAAAGGCTTGGGGAGGTCAATGCAGACAGGGCAGAACTCCTGTCTACTTTGAGTGTGGCAGGATTCCAGACCTCCTGTCAAGGTCTCTTAACAAGAAGGGGGAGAAGGGAGAAGGGAGAGATTCCTCAGCGGACGCTTGGCAAGCTTTCAGTGCTCTGTCGTTGGCATTTAATTAATAGATGGTCTGTAATCCTTCAGCAGGGAGGGGTCTTCTGCAATCTTGTCAAAATAGGCTGTTTGGAATAAATCAAGAATTAATAATCTTCCTTAATATTAAAGGTCACCAAGAAAGCGCAACTGAATGCTCTGAACAGCAAATCCTCCCAGAAGACTCAGAACAAGGGACTGATAAAGAATGGGAAGAACAGAAAAACGGTGCTAACCTGTTCAGGAGAGGTCCTTGGTTTGCTGTGGCATTGCTGGAAGTGTGGAAATGGGGCCTCGAGCCCCATCCCCAGTGGATCTCTGTGGCAGAGGCTATGTCTCCCCAAAGCTCATCTGTGTGTGGTTTCCCAGGCTGAACTTCCCTCTCTCAGCCCTGCTCACAGCCCTGTTGCAGGTTGTTGTGGCGAGGACCTTTCATGGCTCTGGTTCTTTCATGCCTGCCTCTTTCCATTTTGGCGACCCATCAACATCCCGTGCCAGGAGGGAAGTCCAGTAGCTTGACGTCAGCCCCACTGGGGCTTAGCCTTGTGGAGAAGCTGGTGCTTGTGGGCAGAGCAGCATGTGCTGGGGTCTGCCCTGCAGTCCCGTGGTGCTGCCAGCGAGTCAGGAGGCAGGCAGGCAGGATGCTCTGTGCAATCTTGCTGTTTCATGTGTGGAGCTCTGCATTTCCTGGGGAAGGGAGAGAGAAAACCAGAAGTAAGATTTCTCTTAGGATTGCTTTCCTGAGTGAAGTTCTGTTACGTTACATGTAGCTGAGGATTTTCCAAGAGAGGAAAGGGGCAAGTCAGAGGCTGGGTCTCTGAATCGCTTGTTCCTGTTGTTTGTTTGTTCGTAATCCCGTTAATGCTTAGTCCATATTTCCTGCACTGTGTTTCACAGAAAGTATCACAAAGGATCACAGCTTGCTTTGCTGGGAAGTTTCTATTTTATCCATCTAGAAACACCAGTGAGCCCTACCTCGTCCCCATAGCCTCTCCTCACTGTGGTCATACAGAGGATCACTTGACCTCTGCCATCCTGACCCTCAGCCCTGATCACTGTGCAGTCGCTGGTATTTTGCCGGCTGGAGGTATCTGTTCTCATGAACTCAGGGTTATGTGAGTACTCCCTGGGGGGCATCACTGGGAAACAGAGATTTATTTGTGTGGCAATAATTGAGAAGCTCATTTTATTCCTGTAAGGATCTTTCAACCACAATCAATTTCACATGACATCATTAATAATGGAGGTCAGCAGAGCACTGTGAGCGCTGCGGCAAGTTCTGTTGACAATCTTAAAATGCAATAAACAGCAGAGAGATGCAGCTCTGCATGAGTGGGTGTACATTAATACTTGTTTAGAGAGTGTTTGATTGGCAGACCTGGTTCTTTTAGGATCTTTCTGATGGAAAATGCTTCATAATTCTGTATTTTGGTTATTGGGGTGGCTTGTCTAATTTGCTGGGCATCCCCCTGTCAGCAGGACAGCCCAGATCCCCGGTCACCTACGCTGTGCAGCTGGGGATTGGCCCCGTTGCCCCGAGGAGGCTAATGCTCCATACCCGCGCCTGGCTTTTGCTAGCCCCAGTGCTTCGCCTCAGTCAGTGTGCAATCTGTCTGTGGACAACCCTGAGGCAACAGGAAAGACCACAGAACCTGGAGGAGCACGCCAAATCACAATCCCCAAGTTTAGTTCCAGCTGCCCCTCAGCATGGTCCTTCCTGGCCCGGCGTCGCTCACAGTCACTTTCAGAAAAAAGAATTTTCAGTTTTCCCACCTTTCTCTTCCAGCTGTCAAATCTAATCAGACATTGTTTGAGTATCTCATGTCCCTGCATGGGGGTTTATGGCCAGTGACCAAGTCACCTCTTAAATTTACCTTTGGTATGCCGAATCTGTGGAGTAGTTTTAGTCTTCCACTGCACAGCAGGGTTTGTAGATGTGAGATCATTCTTGCTGTTCCCTGAGCCCTTCCAGTTTTACATGGCAGGAGGAGGCTCAGCCCCTGCTCCCTGGAGGCTCTCTGGGTCCCCAGTCAAGCTGGCAGCATTTGGAGGAGTGTCCCCCAACTGCAGGCTCTGCAGACACTGGGAGCGCAGAAGAGCCACTTGGCAGTACCCCTGCTAAGGCCACCTCCTTGTGCTGCTGGTGTGCAGTGCTCTGGAATGTAAAACATGGAAATAATTAAGTAGATTAATTAGCTAATGTTTGCACAGGACGTGGAAAATATAAAGCACTATATAATTGCTAAGTACAGTCGATTAATTAGTTCATGTTTACATAGTGCTTTGTAAATATAAAGGCAGCATGGCAGTGCTAAGTGTTATTATTAATTAAGTTTTCACTATTTGTAAGATTCATTACGCACCACCACCACAAAGCATTTCATTTTCCAGTTTTGCCAAGTGCATCCTGGCTCGCAAGCGCCACAGCAGCGAATGACGTGCGGGTCCCACCACAGGATGGGCTTCGGGGGACACGGTGGGGTGCGAGGTGACCGTGCCTGTCATCTACCGCAGACGGGACAGGCTGCGGAGAGCGTCAGGGACTCGTCGTGACCAGGGAGCAGGTGAGTGGCAGGGTGATGGTGGAGCTGAGGGTTGAAGCTGCAGGTTGCCAGGCTTTGCCACACGTCACCGTCGGTGGGTGGGTGGGAGCTGTTCCCGCCGCAGCCTGTCTCCTGCGTCCATGACATGCAGTGCGAGATGTGCCCAGCTTGGGGCTGGTGTGGAGACCTGTTGCGGGAGGCCTCAGCGGGACCGCTGCTCCCCACGGATCAGAGCTGGCTGCGCTGCCGAGTCTGGTCAGGGCTCCAGGGCTCCTGTTTCTTTTGTGTTTCCAGGTCACAACCAAGGGCAAGCAGCACGGGGGCAGTGTGGTGCGATGGACAGGTGTTTATCTTGCTGCTCGGTGAGACCAGCCTACCTAGAGCAAACCACAGCGAACCGGTGGCCTGTGTGGAAGATCCCTGAACACTCTTAGCTGGAAATTCCAGGGGAACAAAAGTCTGCCTCGTGCTGGTGCCTATTACTGCTTCTTTGTTTCCCAAAAATTCATGTGGATGCTCTGAAGGCTGGTTCTCAGCGTAGCCATGCACTGGGATGAATGCGACCTGGTTTAGACACTCGAGGGGGACATCCCAGGGTGGGGGGCGTTGGAGCAGGAGGATGGGGGTGTACTGGCACCAGCCTTGCAGCAGACTCCACTGGCTTGCTGCACAGTAGCCCACTGCTACTCTCATCCTTGCTGCCTGAAAGACCCCATGAGCTCTTTCTTTGGGGCTCCAGGAAACCCTGCTTTTGGCTTGCCTCCTGGGGTTGTTGGTGTATGCACTTGGGCTGCTTGGACTGGGGGGCTTATGATTATTGCCTGATGCAGTACCTGATGCAGTACTTGATGCCTGATGCCTGTATATAAATGTGAACACACGTTGTGCTGTCAGAGGGCCCAACATGAAAACAGCAACTGCTGTCTCGTTTGTCTCTTTTAGCTGTTAAGAAGGGCACACGTGCATTCTGCACTTGGGTGTCACTTAGATGTAGAAGCTCTGTGCAGATCTGCAGTGTGTGAAACCCTTTAATACATGTATTTCCACTGTAAATAGCTTGAAAACACTGAAGCTGCTCCTAGGAACTGTGATGACCTCTATTTACATACAGTTTACTGCAACGAGAAATCCATACCACCCCCTGCGACTAACAAATTAGAAGAATTAAAAGCTGACTTTCATCTTTCTAATTTTCTTTACCCTGTCTTGTCTGTGGAGTTCTAAACCAATTCAGCAGTTCCTGTATTGTGCTTAGAATAACTTCTCCAGATTCTTTTTTTAAACAGCAAAGGAGGCAAATTTACTAGACATCTATTCATCGAAAAGCTGATATTTTACTGTTCCTCTGTCTTCTACATATGCCTGCTATTTCCTGCAGGATCCAAGGGGGTTTTTTTAAGCCTGGCAGGCTTGTGAAGTTGCCACGCAATGACTTCCAGCATGGACGTCACAATCTCAGTGTACTCCTGCTCTGCAGAAGTGCGGGGAGATATGAAGCTCACTCTATTTATTAGCAGATAGAAACTTCTCTGGTCTGTACGTTTGTTTGGCTAAATAATGAGAGCAGGATTTCCCATGCTTGTTCAACAAGTTAATTCAGTTTGAATTCTGCCTCCTAGACATATGCTCCTGCAACGTATAATGCTCTGGGTCAGTAAGCAGAAGACATTCTTCTTCCCAGGCTTATGAACTTGTGGGGGAGGTGATGGCACGGTGTTTGTCACTGCTGGAGACATCCTCACGAACAGTGCAAACCTGATGCGTTTCTGCAGAAGCCACTGGGAGGATGTGTGTTAATCACACCAGCCTTTAAGGGGCTGAAGTGGCAGGCAAGCTGGGAGACGCAGGGCAGGTGATGAGCCAGTGGCATTGTCAGGGAACAGCTTTAGAGGAAGAACACCAGGGCCACACGGTGTCACCAGTGAATGCTGTGTGAGTGCAGGAGCACAAAACCAAGGAAGAAGAATCAGGCCCTAAAGGAACAGGAAATTTGAGGCCTCCCGAGGTTCACTATGTTCCATTCCCAGTTTATTCTGATCATCTTCTCCCTTTCTTGCTATGCATTGTTGGAGTCTTGGTGCACAGGACTGCGGCTCTGTGCAGGACGGGGCCTGCAGAGATGCTGGGATGCCTTGCTCCAGCTCCGGAGGTAGGACCTTGGTCTTGACCTGGAAGCCGTGTGCTGGTGTTGCCCTGGCTGGCTCCCTCCCAGCACTGCCTGCCCGGGCGCTGTCTGTATGTGGAGGCATGCCAAAAGCCATTCCTGGCTTTCAGTTGCTGGTGTTCTGGGTGGTAAATGGCAGAGGGAACAACGTCACTTTGCAGAACATGTGAGGAACATTTAACTCCCAGGCAGTGCTGGCAAACCTGTGCCGTGGGGACATTGTCTGACCCCACAGTGGTACATCCTTCCCAAGGAGGTGAGGAGCCACCTTTGCAGGCAGTGCCAGTGCCAGGCAGTGCCAGTACCAGTGCCAGTGCATGCAGGTTTGTGGGAGAAGGGACAAGGACAAGCTGTGTCCCTGGGAGATCCAAGTCCCATGGGGGCTGGCAGCTCGGGGAGCTAAGGCAGCCAGGCAGGCTGCTGGTAGTGACATTGTCTCTGACACATCCATTGCCGATTTCTTCATCTGTCACAGAGCAGCGCCTCTACCATCTGCTGTCTCTTAACACTTGGAGATGGGCTTCCCAGTGCCTTCCCCACACTTCTGTTCATTTCGCTTTTTGCATGTCGGTCTTTGCAGAGCGTAGAAATGTGTGAAGAGCCGGAGGCTTATGGGAAGGGAACGGGAAGGGAACGGCAGCCAGCACCTCCCAGTTGGCATCAAGGGTGCTCCTGCCTGCAGCCTGCGCCCTGCCCTGTGCCAGAAGCCGAGCTGATGTGCCCATGGGCTCGTCACTGACAGGGTGCAGGGGCAGAGATCTGAGCGAAGTTTACTCTGTGTACTGAGAAAACAGGCCTTTCTTCAGCTGCTCGTTTAGATCCTTGGAGGGCTGTGGCTTGGTGCAGGTCTGGGCAGATGTTCTTGCCACGTGGTGATCTGTGCTTATTTATTGACTCTGTTCTCGCAAGACCATGATGTTTTCTGTCCACCAACACCTTTGTGAAAATAGGCTATGTGAAATAGCCAGGAGGTGAAAGCACAGAATTTGCCTATTAACTATATTCTTGGTTTAATCTAATTTCTTCCTCAGACGCAGTGTAAAGATGTGCTTCAGGCCTGAAGCAGCCTCAGTTCAGGAGGGAGGGAAGAAGAGCGGCAGGCGCGGGGAGGCAGGGAGCAGGCAGGCAGTCCCCTTGCAGAGGGGATGCTCTGTAACGCCTGGTTGCCAGGGAGAAGGGGATGGCTTTAAAGAACATCTTTATTAGGGTACACTACTTAGCATCAAAGAAATGTCAGGGCTGCTCTAGGGTGAGGCCCTGCCTAAGGCACTAAAGCAGCGCCTGTCATTCAGCGGTCTGAGCACTAACCAGAAGAACCACTGGCAGAGTCCTGGAAAGATTTATTTTTCCACATTTAATTGCCCTTTTTGCTTTGTAAACATAAAGGTCGAAGCTTAAACTCTGACAGCTCCAGTAGTCTTTTTCTTATCTCCTTAAAAAAAATGACATTCAGCTCGTTAGATTTTTCTTTTACTGCCGTCCAAAATCTCACAAAATCTGCACTACTTGTTTTTAAAGATCATTGAAGCATTTCAGTACCCACTTTGGGAAAAACCCTTCAGCTCACAAAAAGACAAAAGCTGGAGCCTGAAGAGCCAAGACCTTTCCCCATAGCAAAGCAGGATAAAAATGCTTGGCCAAAAGAGGCACAGCAAGCAATCAGCATTCCACCTTTTCACGGGGAGCAGATTAAAGCACACTTATCTGCTCCTGTTAGTATTCCAGAGAGAAATGAAACACTAAAGACAGGAGAAAAAGATAAGCAAACGTTAAAAAGCAAACCTGGATGTATTATAGCAGCCCGAAAACTTCCTGAGTTTAGTTCTTTCTCTGACATGGGCTCCCTGCTCCTGGAAGAGGCTCTTCCCTGGGGTGGTGCAGCTGCAGGCTGGGCTGCCCCTTCCACCTGCTTGCAGGAGATGGGGAGCAGGGGTGGCCCTGCCCCTGGCCTCCAGACCGGACCCCCGCCACGCTGTGCACTGTCTCTTCCACGTAGCCAGCCTCGACCGCGCTCAGCTGCCCCTGCTCTACCGAGTCGCTGTGGTTAGAAGAGATGGGGCGGTCAGTATTGCCTCGTTTTCCAGACCCTAAGCACACGTGCAGTCTGCGGAGCCGCGGCTCTGATGGGCCGCGGGACTGGGCCAGATGAAGAGGGTTTTCCCTGCCTGTGCTCCCTGGTATTCTTTCCTGTTTGCTGTGGGTGTAGGTGGGATCTTCTGCAATCCTGGAGTTAGCCCTTCACCTTAACCGAGTGCAACATGCTTTCTGTTTCGAGAGGGACGGGCTGTGTCAGACTGTGTCTACTTTTGTAGGTCTTAATCAAGACCAGTGCAGGAGATTCAGAAGTTTGCTGGAAGGATGCTGTAGGTGTGGCCCAGCACCAATTATTTTATGGCGTCACTTGTCTATGTGCTGAAGACAACTGAAAGGCTGTTTCAGAAACAATTGAAGCTTTTTACATTTTGAACAGAAATGTAGAAAACCCCTTGAAATGCATTTTGAGCAAATCCTTTGATTCAAACTACAGGCTTGAAATGACAAGTGGCAGAGACAAGCTTCAGGAGAATCTGTGTCTGTCACAGATCCTTCATCTCCCCATTGTCATCAATAAGGAAGCAACAATGATTGGCAAACTCTAATTACCATTTACTCTGCAGAGCTGCGCGCAGGCAGGGCTGTGCTTTGTGGTGCTTGAGGAATAGCTGTCACAGCTGCTACAGTGAGTACGTCTCTGTTAAGTCTTTCACCTTCATCTTCCAGTTTGCCCAAAATTAAATATTGGTGTTATTCAGGTGGGGCTTTCAACAAGATGTTGAAGAAGAACAGCTCTGCAGCAGGTCAATTTATCACTCTCCTTTCCACGACATCCATGTCTATGGGAACTATAGTCGTGAAGCCCCATGGCTTTTGTAATAATCAGGTATTTCTTCCTTCTTCATCTATCTTGATGGGCTGGACATGTTCCAGAAGTCCTGCCTGGTGTCCCCTCTCACGGCCGATAGTGATGGCTTGCTGCAGCTCACAGGGAAAGCAGATGAAGTGTTGCTGTTTCCGAAGATTTACTGTCTGCCCCTGAGAGTGCTTTGTTGAAGGATGAGTCTGGTGTTCTTGCTTTCATGTTTTTCAGGCTGCTGAGGGTTTTGCCCATGCAAAATCCCTTGAAGTTTGTTCATGCAGACAGTTATGGACTGCTGGTTTGGATGTGTGTGAGTAGGTGTGTGCTCCCTGGTGACTGTCAGTTGGGTGGAAATTCAGGAAGGTTGGTGAGCATGGGATGTCTCTCATGGCTGACTGATTTAACATTTGGCATCTCCTTGGGTTCAGATGCATTTGCTGTGTTTATCATCTCCTTCAGAGCCTCCTTATACCAGGAGCATCTGTTCACCTGCCAGCCAGAAGTGATGTAGATGCTCCAGACGTACCAGGGAACTGACCCCAGAACAGTTCTCTGAGCAAAGGTTTAACTCCATAATGAATTTACCACTTCCTTATTGGCCTAAATAGTGAACACCAAGCAACACTACTTACTTATCAAGTTACCAGGCAACTCACTACTAGTTACTGCGACATCCCTCTTCGTGTCAACCAGACCAGCAGCCCAACATCACTGATCACGAGCTGTCAGTGTCCGATTTCACCAAACAGCTGTACTTTCCCATTGATTAAGCTTTTCTATCGGGTGCATGCTGTAGTTCCGGCGATTCGTGGTTCACCCGGAGTACTCAGTTCCCGGCTCTGTCAGGCTTTGGCTGTGTTCATGCAAGTATATTTGACTGCTTCCAGGCCTACACGTCTTCTCCTCTGTTTAACAGTGGATGTGAATTTAACCGGAGGTGTATAGGTGCAAGTAGAGGAACCTTGGGTAGACGCTCCTTTGTTCTCTCCAGGCTGGATCACTCCCCTCTTTAATTAGCCTTGTTTTAGCTGCCTGCTCTTGTTGTACTTCTCCCTCAGCCCATCAGACACTTCATTTCTCTCTTCCAAGATGTTCAGCTGATAAGCGTCTTAGCTCCTCACCAGACAGCGTGTGCTTGTTAGCTGCCAGCCAGCTGATTCTGATTAGGCTGTAGTTTTGATAGCTGTTTCCTGCCTTTCAAGCCTGAACAGATGGCATGCTGCGCCCAGCGCGAGCTCTGACTTTCACAGTGCTTCATGGCTTGGCCAAGTGGCAGTTGTGCAGGCTGCACATGGAAAGATTCTCGCGGGGATCCTTGCAAAGGGAGTGTGTCCTCTAAGGACCCTGCAAAGTTAATATCCACTTCAGAGGAGTGCTGGACGTGTGTGTTTGTCGAGTGCAGTCCTCCAAATCCCAGTTTTATTCTCCTCAGCCTGTTGCTGATAGCTGTCAGTGTCGAATTTAGGCTCTGTGTTTTGGAGAAGGCCTAGAGGTGTGTTCGATAAGAGATGCTACCTTTGGATTTTGTGTTACCAACACACTGTGTGTTTGCAGCACAGATGACCACGAGACCTTTGGAAGAACCAGACAAGGACATCTTTTCCTGTCATGAAGAGAAGAATAATTCTGTGTTTGCCAGCGAATGCTGACTATGTTGGTGTGTCTGCATGGATTTAGCAAGAAACTAGACTTGGTTAGAGGCTGTGAGCAAAAGGTCAAAGGAATGGGTTGCCTACAGAGGCCTGATAATGGATTTGCTCCCTGAATTCCCAGTTCTCTGTTTCCCGGGGACGGTTTTCAGTTCTACCACATCAGGTGTTCCTATCTGTCTGTGTTGGACACGCAGCCCTAGGCAGATCTCTAGCTGCGGTACTGGATAACTTGACAGGGCTCCTTCTGTCCCTGTGCGTGCGGGGCTTCTATCGTCCGCAGGAGCCCTCCGTGCCCTCCTGGCTGAGGATGCCAGGAGGCAGGGAGGGTCTGGCGGTGTCAGAGCTGTCAGGAAGGGGCTCCCCCTCGGTGGTTCGGTGGACTGGGGAAGCACCCTGACTGCCTTGTGAAGATCCCTGAACTGAATCATTGTCAAACATGGCCACTGTCTGCCAAAAAATAACCTCTCTCCAGCACCTAGTCCTATAAGAAAACAGCTCTTTCTTAGGAAATAATAAGCTTTCATCTCTTCATTTATTGCATTGCATGAGAACGACTGGCAGCCTGCTCACATGTGTGAATTTATTAACTAAATCTCATTTACTAACTGGGAACAAATTCTTTTTGCTCATAGCTGTTGAATACAAATGAGGTTGGGCTTCAGAGCTGCCCAGGTGCCAGGCAGCTTCCTTGGCCCATTTGTCCTTTTGTTGATGGCAGTCTCACTTAGCCAATAATAAACCCCTCTTCCGACAGTTCCTGCTAGCCATGAGAGGGTTGCTGAGCCCAACCTAGTGAATGCTTGCACAAGAGGAGGACCAGGATCTCTGTGAGACCCGTCTCTGTGTGCTGAGCTGGAGGCAGTCTGCTCCAGCCCGGAGGAGAACATGACCAGCACTGGCAGTCATTTCTTCCAAACTGTGTGCCCTGCCCAAGTGGCAGAGAGCAGGGACAGCCCTGGAGCGGGCACCTTCCTAGGGGCAGCCATCAGCCATGCCCTGTGCCCGATCCTGACAGGTGTCCCTGTAATGACAGCAGTGGAAAAGAGCGATGCTCTCTGAGTGTTGCAAGGGTTGCCCCAACTGCACACGCTTCTGATGAGGGCCATCCGCTCTACCGCTTCTGGTCTGAGGAACAGCACTTCCACCCCTTCCTCAGGAAAGCTTTTCACAGTTTGTGGCCAGTTACTCCTCTGCAGCACTCACAGCCAGTTCTTCCCACACCCCCTTATGGGAGCCCTTCCCTGGCATTGGGGTATCAGGAGGAAGCAGGATTACTGCTGCAACACTGGGCGTCCCTCCTGGCACCCAGGACTGCCAGCGCCGGACTAGTGAAGGCAGCTGCCCAGCGGCCCGTGGAGGGCTGCTGCGGTCATTTGTAGCCCGAGCTGGCTCGCTCTTAGGGTAGTGTGTAGGGGCTGGGGAAGGCCTGGAGCAGGGTGGTAAGCTCCCTGATGAGGCTGGGCTCTCCCTTGGGCACCACTGAGCTGTGTCACTGCACCTGCTGCAGCAGCGGGGACAGACCTGTCCTGAGGACAGACAGACCACGGGTTGGCTGGGACAGACAGACCCCAGGGGGAGGCTGAGTGGGAAGGGGCATCTGTCGACAGTCTCCATCCCTGGCGGTCTAGACAGGGTGCCCGGACTGCTTGCTTTCCTGAAGCCATTCCGCTGGCTCCCCTGTGGGTGATTTTCCCTCGCAGCACCCTCTGAGCTCAGCATTTCCAGCCGCTCCCCAGGGCAGCAGCTTGGACACCCGCTCCTCCATTACGTCCTGTGCCTACATATGATTCCCTGACGGTGGGTAAAACAGGCTGGCACTTGCTCCTCAAGAAGAAGTCACTGTGCCCGCGCTCGCTGTCTGCCGAGGGACTGTCACTGTGCAGAATGTGGTGGCGCTTCTCAGCAAAGGCCTTGTTAGGAGGCAAACGGGCATGTTTAGTTTTGAAATCTCCAGACAGGGCCAGTCTGCTGACAGTGTTTGCTTCCTCTTCATACCTACCTCCTAAGCAGGAAAAATAACAATAAAGATAATTCTTTTAAAACTGATTATCTGAAAGTACAGATTGTCAAGCTTTACGCTGTTGGATAAATCAAACTAACTGCAGGGAGTTAATTTGTCTGACCATAAAGTGGATTCAATAAGTGTAAAACAAAACTAATTGGTTCTCTTCCATACAAATTTAATCATACTATAAAATGTGATCAATGCAAATAAAAAGCATTGAGTAGGTTAAGTGTCAAGAATCTATAAAGGAAAAGATGGCTTACATGCTTTCTTGCAGGAATTAAACGCTGGTTGGTTTCCCTCTCTGTGCTAACCACCTCGCGATGCGGTCCCAGCCCAAACGTCTCGCGTGCTGGTGTCTGTGCAGTGTGCTGCGCACGTCAGAAGTCACTTGTCCCTCGGTCTTTGTAGTTCCTGTTTTCTCCTGAGTTGAAGCTGTTGGTGGAATGATGTGTCACTCTTGTGGGTGCTACGCTTAGACACACGCAGCAGAGGAGGCACCCCCAGCACAGCGCAGGCCAGCAGCCCCTGCCCGCGCAGGCTGTCCTGTATCTAAGGGACAGC
>NW_010412686.1:5386-8410 GCF_000710305.1 Buceros rhinoceros silvestris | reverse complement strand
AGCCCACACGGGGACCCTGTCCCACAACTGATGCCGTGTTTGGGGGTGCACCAGGACTTCTACTGCTCGGGCTCCACTGCACCCTTCCCTTTCCCTTCCTGCTGGTGGCACTGCTGGGTGCTGGTATCCTTGCTCAGTAAGCCCTCTCCTCTGGGCTCTCAGTACCTCTCTGATCCCAGAACAGCCACCTGCTGCTGATTTCTCCAGAAAAGCTGGCTTCATGGCCCTGCCAGGCCTGTCTGGGGAGTGAGGTTCGAAATCTCCAGACAGGGCCAGTCTGCTGGCTCTCCAGAGCCAGATCTGAGGCCCTCCAGAGCTCCCTGCCTCCTTCCATACAGAGCAGAGCTTCAGCTGAGGATGGGGAGGAGCGCTGTGCCATCTCCTGGGGCTCGCCTGGTGTGCACCCTATGTGCTGAGCCTCTTCAGTTGGTGTGTGATTGCCGCGTCAGCCATCTGGGGAAGAGAGAGGAGGCTGCCAGGACAAGAGCTACAGCTCTGCCACAGCGTCCTGACAGTGGTTCACGGCAAATTAGATGCAATGAGCCAAACTGAAACCTTTTAAATTAATCTGTTGAAAGGTCTTCTGTGAGAGGCTGACATAGGCTGTAGTTATGGTGATGGCTGGATGTGGCTGGGGTTGCTGCAGTTGCTGCTCACGCAGAGAGCTGCTAAATCCCTCAGATAAGCACGTTGCCAAGAGCTGACATCTTTTCTAAACAGCATCTCCTCATTTTCCCACATGGATGTCCAGCTTGGACAAGACATGGAGGAAGGCTGGAGCCCTGCCCGGGGAGGTCTGGGGGCCCACGACCTCCCTTCTGTCCTGCAGGTGGGGGCTGTGGGCAGGACCCTCAGAAGAAGCGCTCAGCTTTCAGCAAGCTTTGAGTTCATTGCTGCGATGCTTTCATGGAGGGAGGCCTCTGAGATCCCAGAAGAGATGGGGATGGGAGGGCTGGAGTCCAGGGGGGAATGAATCCCCAGCCCTGAGCCGGAGACAGTCTCACTCCAGCACAGGAGGAGTCCTGTGGAGTCGCATTTCATGCCCTTTGCCCCACATGGCAGTTGCACTGGTTTGTCTGCTGCTGCCCCTGAGTTTCCAGGAGAGGCACAGCTGGGAGCCTCTCGCTGTGCCAGGCAACCTGCCGAGCCTGTGTCCCCTCACCTCTCTCCCTCCTCCCACAATTCTGAGGTTAGTTTCTAGTGTTTATCTGTGAAACATCATGTTCATCTAATAGTATCAGCCTGCAGAAAGCTCTTTCCATGCAAGGGCCAGGACACTGGCAAATTACTGCTCTAAATCTCCAGCTACAATAAGGAAACTTCAGATGTTGACAGTTTACTTGATAAATACCTAATATAGCTTAAATAATTATTTAATGCAGACAAATGGAAAAAGAGAGTATCCACATGCTGCGTGATAATAAATTACAGCTTGCAACTTGCCGGGTAACAGCAGCATCAGCTCTAGCGAAGGGCTCCACCGTGGCCTGGGAAGGAGGGCTCAGGCTGAGGGTTTGCTAAGGGAGGGCCTTGGCAGGAGCTAATGGATGGAGAGTGGCAGACTAATGCGAGAGGAGAACCCCCTGCAAGCCCAGTTAAGGCAGTGCTGCTGACCTTGGTGAGGTAAACAAGTGCTCCGTGCTGCCACCGGCCCCACACCAGCCAGGAGGCTGAGTGCTGGTGCGGTGGGACAAGCGCAGCCGCAGGACAGGCTGGTGCTGACCAGAGCTGGTGGGGGCTGCGCTGGGTAGCGGAGCGGGTGGCCGCCACACAGGCTCTCTGTGCAGCTCCCTGTCCCTCGCTGGCTGGCCGCCGCGTCCGAGAGCTTCGGGGGGGGGGCAAGTGCCTCTGCTGTCTCTGCGCAAACCTGCGAGAGCGCGGGTTAACCTCGAGTGGGCAGCGAGGGTCACGCCGGGCAGCACAGAGGTCATGTTGCTTCTGTAGCCTGGAGGGAAGCATAAAAGAGCCTTGTGAGGCAAATGGCTCCTGTAAGCTGAGCAAGCTCCCAGTGCCAAGGGCATTGCTTTGCCAGAAGCAGAGCATGTTCCTTTCTGGAGCTGCCCGTGCACCCCATTCCCAGGCTGGTTCTGTGGTTTTCACAAGCGTAGCTCTAAGTCTTCACCTCCTTTGAGCTCCATGGTCAATGAGCACGGAGGGGTTTTTGCTTTGCTTTATGTGCTCAGTGGTATTTTGGAAGGTGTGTGGATCAGCTCCGTGAACTCTGGCAGATTGCAGGGGCTGCACTTGACTGAGCCCCCCATTTTCTGCCGTGTCAGCCTTGCAGCCACAGGGGGCTGTGGCTCTGCACCTTGACATAGCAGAGGATAAACACAGCGCAGAGACAGAAGATAAGTGGTGATAAAAAGTAAAATGCAGAGTGGCTGCCCTTTGAAATATATTAGGCAGTTTACAAACAAAACTCTGTGTTTTTAGGGTGTGTGTGGAGTTGTTCAGCCCATAGCCCTTAAGGAAAGTGACCTTGAAGAGAAGAAAAGCATCTGTGAGCAGCTTTCAAAAAGTTCTGGGAACAGACAGACAGGACAAGCGCTCTTGCTTATTATTTTGGCAGGTGAGCCTTGTTAGGCTCGTGTGTTTTGGGGAAGAAGCTCAACCTCCAGCGCTCCTCTCGCTATCTGTTGTGCTACCTCGGTACACATTCAGAGGCAGAGAACTTGGGGTTAAAAATACCAAGCGTCTGGTGAGATTTGCAGGGATCCTTAACTCCTGCCCATCAGAACAGGCTCGGCTGGGTTGCTTCATGTGCTGGTCCTGGACAGATGAGCTCTGGTGGTACGGAGCTGAACACAGCCTGGTTCCACCACCTCGCTCAGCCCTCATGGCTGCAAAGCTCTTGCCTGGCAGGCTCTGCTGTGCGGGTGTGCAGTGCCAGCGAGGCTCCTTCCTGCACCCCTCGTTCTGGTAGATCCTCCTCTGGGACGTGGGGGCCTGGGCTGTGCGCTACCTGCCCTCCAAGGGCGGCTGAACAGGGATCTCCCACCCACCTCCTGTCAGTGCCCGGTCTGC
>NW_010412686.1:2758-5236 GCF_000710305.1 Buceros rhinoceros silvestris | reverse complement strand
GTGTAGGGCAGTCCTCTTTTTGGTGGGGATAGGAAAGAGCTCGTGAGCAGGGGACTCGGTCAGGAGTGGGGGAAGGTAGGTTTCATTTTTTGTTTTGGTCCATGCTGAGGAGTCAGATGCCTTCTCTGGATGGCAGAAGTTATGTCCCAAACTGGGAAAAGCCGCTGCTGATCTGGGATGCTTCAGTTTTCAGGCAGCTCGGGGTGAGATCCAGGTCTTGCCTTCTGCTGGAACAGCTCAGTCTTTCTGAAGGATGAAGGGACAATGTTTTCTGGGCAATGTGAAAAGTAGTGGCCCTGAAGATTCCTTCAAGAGTGCTGAGCGAGCAGAGACAGCTGTGAGGTGAGCCTAGGGATCCAAGTCAGGTCCTTCTTGTTTTAAATTTCTTAGGGAAAGCCCAGATGATTCCCTGTGTGGAGGAATACCAGGAAATCGATCCATGTTCGTGCTGATGCAGGGAGCCAGAATCTCCATGTGCTCTGGGCTCTGGCAAAGAAAATATAAACAAACTCCGGTTTTATGTCTGACCAAGGAGATGTAAATCAAACACGTGTTGAAGCCTTTTAAATGTTTTGACACTTTCCAATCCATCAAGGCCTTTAATTGTATTTTGAGTGAGTTGTTCTATATATAAATACCAGTTAATGTTGAAATTGTTTATAGCCGCATTGTCTGTTTATGCAAATTGTGTTCCAAGATCACAGAGCTTCTATTGCAGAATAAAAATGTCTCTTTTATTTAATGCTACAAATGTTTCCTTTGGCTGCTCCGGCTTTCAGATAGTGTGGTTCTTCCATGCTGTTGGAGCGGGGTGGAGAGTGCCAGCCTCCACGGAGGGCGCTTACGGCAGCGGGCAGGGGAACAGCCGGGCTTGGGGCACGATGGCTGCTCCGATTGCTCCTGCTGCAGAGTCAACTCCCTGCAGCTGGTCCCCTGGGAGTGTGTCAGTGCCTCGCTTCTGTCTGCCTTGCCCGTGGGCTCTAGTACCCTCCTCTGCCTGTGCGAGGCCTGATGGCTCTCTTTACTCAGCTCCAGTGGGCGTATCGGTGGTGCCCAGCACACTGCAAACGCCAGCTGGGCTCCCCACAGCTGGTGGCTGGTGTTCTCTGGGGTTCCTCTGTCTGGCTCTTGCGTTAATTCGAGATTCTGCTGCAGAAGGCAGCAGCTATTAGAAACCGCTCCTGCTGGGTGAGAAACGAGGAGAAATCAACATGCTGCTCCCGCTCACGCTGTGCCTAAGCAGTAATCAAGATCTTCACCTGGAGATAAATCTCCTCCTGCCATACACAGAAGGGGAGCAGTTACCGTGGGCTTTGCCTCCAGGTTTTTAATCATGGGGGAACACATGCCAATTGATGGCTCACCCACGATAAGAATCGATAGTGCTGGAGTGTTTGCAGGCTGCGACTCAGATACGCGAGCAGGCAAGGGAGTGGGGTTCACCTCAGAGTCACGCATGGCTGTGCAGAGGCTCTCACTGAATCCACGTCCTCTGAGCCAGCCTCTCTCCCCCAGCACCACACTGCCCTTCTCCTGGATTTTTCAGTCAAACAGTACTGTTGATCTGGCCTTTGTGTCTGCCGAATGTCTGCGCTCTTCGGGGAATGTTGGAGAGTAATAGCAGGCTGCACAGCCTGGAGTTGGACTCCTGTATTATTTCTTCATTAATATTTGTTGTTCATAAATATATATTCACTCCTATTTATCACAGGAACACCAATTACCAACCATAAATTCTAACTGTGGGGAATATTTCAGTCCAGTTTTATTAAGAAGTGATTTTTTAAAATGTTGCTGAGGCTTTTATCCAGTTATGTGCTACTAAATATTTAAATCTGTATCTCTTGTTGCATGCTGAATTATAGCAAGGGGATGTTTAATGCTCCCATTTCTCCAGCATAAATCTGCGAAAGATTGACTGGAAGAAAAATACAGTCATGAGCAGCCCACATACATGCTGAGTGCGCGCTCGCGCTGTGCAGCCCCTCACGCGCACCCGCCACAGCAGCATCAGCCTGGGGGGTCAGTCATTCTGGGAGTCATCCACTGTGCCACGCCGCTGGGAGGGGGCCCAGGCGCTGCCGGGGCACAGCCGCCCTTGGGCTGTCCTGCACCAGCATGCGGCGTTGCTGCCGTCAGCTATCGGCGGCTATGAGTGCCTGGAGGCCTGTTACCCACCAATTAAACTGTGAGTTTTATTGTTCAGCCGTGAGCCTGGTTTACGATATGAAAAGCTTTCGACAGTTAAATAGTACTAATATTAACCACTCCCGCATGGGCTCTAACAGTCTCCCCCATTAAAAGTGTGATTAAGAAATTAATTCATCTGGAAGGGATTGGCATGTGGTGCTAAACAATGGAATAATGATTTTTTTTTTATTAATGCCGAACCCCTGGCTGCATGGAGAGAGGAAGCCCATAGCTCTTGCATGATGGATACGGCAGCAGCTAAATATGGGGGGGGGGACGCGGCCCGGA
>NW_010412686.1:770-2592 GCF_000710305.1 Buceros rhinoceros silvestris | reverse complement strand
GAGGTTTTGCAGAGGCTGACAAGGGTGGGCTGCCCAGCCCCGCTGTGGTGTTGTGGGGCTCCCTGTGGCAGGCCTGTGCCGAGCTGAGGGCTCTCCTCTGGCTGCAGTCGCTCTCTGCTCGCTGTTCCTTGCAGCCACTGCGGTGTCTCGGCCAGTCCTGCGGGGCTCAGGTTGCCGACATACCACCTCCCTGCCTGCAGTCCCATGTAGTGCTTGAACCATCCAAAGAGGCTTGGGAAAAGAGTCACCCCAGGAGGCTGCAGAGCACTGGTGCTGTGTCTACTCTCGACAGGGGAAGAACACCTGGGTACCCCCCATCAGATCTGTGCAGCGCTGCCCCAGGC
Organism: Buceros rhinoceros silvestris; assembly: GCF_000710305.1. Lineage (NCBI taxonomy): Eukaryota > Metazoa > Chordata > Aves > Bucerotiformes > Bucerotidae > Buceros > Buceros rhinoceros. Next base: position 2,248 of record NW_010412686.1, on the reverse strand, counting down.
GCGGAATCGGGGCTGCCCTGGGCACGGGTTCGGGGTGTCTGTGGGCATAGGATCAGGGCTGCCCCTGGGCACAGGATCGGACTGCCCCAGCTGTCCCTGCTCTGGGCCAGGGCAGCTGCAGCCACATGGGCAGCGCAGCCTGGGGCCTCCCTGTCCCTGGAGGCTGAGAAAGCCGGTGGGTGCTATGGCCACCGATGTGGGACTGCAGAGCCCAGCGAGTCTGGAGTAAAGAGCTCCTGGCACCACATTAACCTGCTGGAGAGCTTAGCTTACGAATGGCAATTAAGTTCTGACAGACGTGGTAAAGGATTTAAAGTCCATCAACATCTGCTGGCAGGTGGCTCTAAAAAGCTGTTCTTAGCTTCGGAAAGGCAATGAGATATTACCCCATCCAGCCCATTTGGGAATGAGCAGGGTGCTGGGTCTGGCAGTTTCCCCATTCCCACTGCTCCTTTCCTCTATTCTTTTGCTTCTGTTTTCTGACCTGTGATGGTTCATGGTCTGCAACAGGTCCCACAAAAGCTGAACTGCCCTGGGGAGCAGCCCCTCTCCTGCCCCAGCCTTGTCCCCAGCTCATGTGCTGCATCAGGGAGGCCCAGGTCAAGGCAGGCGAGCACAGGACGATGCTCTGTGATGCTGTGGGAGGCACACACCTCTGAACCAAATGTCCTGATGATTGAGAAAAAGAATCAGACAACTCCCCTACACTCCTGGGCAAGGCCAAAAGCAGAGCACAAGGAGAAATGTCTTGTGAGACCGATTCCCTGGCAGATCTGCTGGGCAGGAGGTGGTACCCCTCCGTGCAGGGCAGTGCTGGCCAGGGAGGGTGGTCTGGCACTGCCGGACTGGGGGGCTGTCCGGGAACACGCTGTTTGCCCAGCACAGCACACGCTGGCAGACTCTGCTGCTTCCAACCATCTCCCATCCTGGCAAAGAGGGAACAAGGCAGAGAAGGAGCAGCCTCCAAAGTGGAGTGTGATGCTCCGAAGAGCTGCTGTTGTTGGAGACAATGGAGGGCAGGGAGGGTCCTCTGTGCCATGAAGGAGTCGCTGTGGGAACACTGGCAGGAGCCACGTGCTGTGTTGGCACACAGACACTGAGAGTATTCGTATTGTGATTTAGCCCATTCTTTTTTTCCATTGATTTTAATTAAGTTCACTCTCTCCTGCCAAGCCTGGGGAACACAAGCAAAAATTAAAAATACAGAAAATCAGCTTGATTTGTGCTGGAGTCTTCCCAGCCTTTCAGCGAGCAGAGGGAAAGGGTGCCCACACCACCACACAGGCATTTCCTGCGCTTTGCTAGTCCCCAAATAATAAACATAAAATTAAAATCCTGTTAGCAGAATCACAAAAGCTATTATAGCTCAGCAGCTGATATTGACTCCGATCAAATCTTTTATGTGATTTCACAGCATTCTGGGCTACTCACCGTGCACACCCTGATCATGTTAGCTGTGGCTTGATTATTTTTTTTCT
>NW_010412686.1:0-679 GCF_000710305.1 Buceros rhinoceros silvestris | reverse complement strand
ATTTTTTCTCTCCACCACTGAAACAAAGCAAAGAGAATGGCAAGAAGAACCAATCTAATCTTGCGATGTAAGTTTGTGTCACACTTTTAAAATGAGCAGCAGAGTAGCTGGTGCCGCTGTGTTGTCTTTGCAGATGGGGTCCTCCTGGGAGCAGCTGCTCACAGGGGTGTGCTGGCCCCATCCTGCCCACCGCTGGCTTGGAAACCCCCGCAGGGACAATGGCCAGCGAGGATTGTATTTCCTGCATCACATCCATCGCTCAGAGCACATCTGTCATGCTGCTGCTGTCCAAAGGGGGTCGCGGGGATGCATGAAGCGATGGTGGTGTTGTACTGGTGCATACAGCTTTTTAAACAACCTTGACTTTTGTCCGCTGAGAACGGGTGCCTGCGGCGAGGTATCACAGCATCGCAGTGGCCTGGTCTAACCCTGATAGGGGCAGGACGGGCTCAGCGCTGTGGAGCCCAACGTCCCTGGGCAGCAGCTGGGCAGGACGCTGATGGGCCTGCCCGGGGTAGGTGGCAGCAGGATGCCGGCTCTCCAGCTTGAGGGTGTCTCCTCAGTGCCTTTGCTTAAAAGTGTCTCATTGTTTGCATTGCTTTTATTCTTGCAGCAAATCTGTGATAGACGCTAAGATTACCACAAGCGAGGGGGCTCAGTGTTGGGGCCTGTCCTCTTC
>NW_010412685.1:14503-14730 GCF_000710305.1 Buceros rhinoceros silvestris | reverse complement strand
CCCCAGCCTGCAGAGCCGCCCGGTTCGGCTGTAGTGGAGGGTTGGGTAGCGATGCTGAATAGCTGGTTTTCTGGGGACTGGAAGGAGCAAAGCTGCACCATGAGTGCCCTTGAACCATGCCTGGCCCAACCTTCTCCCCACCGTGAGGGTGCGTCGCTGGGGCAGGGAGGCTGCTTCGCCTGCTCCCTCGTGGTCCTGGCGAGCGGGAAGGAGTGAGACACGGGGGA
>NW_010412685.1:11279-14396 GCF_000710305.1 Buceros rhinoceros silvestris | reverse complement strand
CTGCTCCCTCGTGGTCCTGGAGAGCGGGAAGGAGTGAGACACGGGTGAGTCCTCGCTCCCTGGAGTCTGCTGGCCATGGCAGAAGGTAACGGAGGTGATGGAGAGTGAACCTGCAGCGCTGGCCGTGCACGCTCTGCCTCTGAAACGTTCTACTCCCCAGCAGCTGTGGGTCCCGGGAGTCCCTGTGCTGCAGGGGTGCTGTTAGCACGTACCGAAGAGAACTTACCATTGGGAAGGCCCTTTGATGCGCTTTAAGCACAGCAGCGTGCCAAGCCCAGCCTCTGCGCCAGCTCTGGGCGGTGTTTTGTGTCCCCACCCTGGGACGAGACTGGGGTCTGCAGTGGGGGCTGCATCCCGTGGGGGAGTGGGACGACGGGTGGGGGTTTGGAGGACAGGCGGGCTCAGCCCCCACCGGCACCGTCCTCAGAGTGGGGCGCTGAGCCCTGGGGTCCCTTGATGCCTGCTGGGGAGCACGAGGTGCAGCGCAGCGGGGATCCGGTGGTCCCACCGCAGCCAGCCTGCCCGCAGAAATCCTCTTTGCCTCCCGACAGCTGGTGCCACGCTGTGGACGCCGAAGAGAATCGAGACGTCGCGTTGGCAAGCCACACACGTGGGCTGCACGCTGGGTGTCGAAAAGGGCCTGAGCCAAAGGGGTTTCGACTAGCTCCCACAGTGGGATCGCCAGGGTCTTTGCGCGAGCGGCTCGGAAGCTGTACAAATGTTTGTTTTGCTGTGAATCTCCCCGTTAACAAGATTTCTCAGGAAATATGCAAAATTATCACTACAGGCAGAACATGTACAGTAAGGCTCATTAAGCTAAGTACTGTGATAAATTGCTACTTCCAGAAAATTATGTATATTAGTGAAAAGGAGGAGGGTGAGCCCAAGTGGAAGACCCGGGAAGACAGAGCGAGCTGTAATGTCCCAGCTCCGGGCAGCTGGAGGGTGACCTGAGCAGACCCACAGCAGGGGACGGCTCCGCATCCTTGGACCACGGCGTCTGCGGGATTGTCCTCAGAGGAGATTGTCCTCAGAGGGGAGGGGAAGGCGAGCGGAGAAGGATGGTGTGGGAAACAGAAACAGAGCGGTGCTGCGTCAGGACCAGGCCAGGCAGAGAGCCAACGGCACCGGCTGTACGTAGGAAAAAAATGAACGGAGGCAGCTCTGGGAGCAAAAGGAGCAGGAAGTTTTGCTGAGCGGGAAGGCAGGGGAGAGGACACGGGTGATGTGCCAAGGCTGCCTGCGCCTCTGCCTCCGGCCGGTTGGAAGACGGGCTCTGTCTTTTCACATGATGCTGGCACGGGGTGCGGTAGGATTTGGGAGGTGATGGTGTGAACCTGGTGGCACCCTGCTGCCGTTCCTGCAGAAGATCATAGGCGCCTCATGGAGGTCGGTGAGCTCAGCTCCCTGCCCTCTGCAGGATGGTGGCACCTCTGTCACCTCTGGCATTTGTTATTAAGTGGAATTTTACATGCCTGCTTCTAAAACCGAGCTTAAGAGTTGATCACAGCTCTAGTAGAAGAGTTGGGCTTCACACCAAAGGCAGGTAACGTAATTCTGCAGCAATGAAAGCCAACACCTAAGGACAGAACTCCTGGAAATCTTGTTCTCCCTTGCACTGCTAGTGTTGGAAATCAGAAACCCCCCTGACTCATGCGGGTGTTCTGAATGCTGAAGTCTGTCATGCCTTGAACTTGCAGAAAGTGGGAAGTATGAGCTGGGTTTGGTGAAATCTGGATGTAGCTGGGTGGTGGCCTGTGTGCCATAGGAGACCCAGTTTCTGCTGCTGCGTGGCTGCACTCTGTCTGCAAACACGCGGAGACGGGGGCTGTGTTTAATTTAAGACGTGATCTCAAGTGGTTCAGCTCTCCAGGTCTCTCTCCTGGGAGCAGACCCTCTGGCTGCCCTTGTCCTCAGCCTTGACACCATCTCCTTGAAAACCCTCTGGAGCAGGACTTCTGCCTCTGGGCTCCCGAGGAGAGACTTGGTTTGGCTGCTGCAAAGCGCTAAAGCCAACCCGAGGACGAGAAAGGTCAGTGCAGCCTCCCAGGGTGAGCGGGGTACGAGACCCGTGGCTGCTCTGGGTCTTGTTCTCATAAAGTTTCAGCAGCAGAGCTGCAGGGAGCTGCTCTTCTGCTTCTGAGCATCACAGAGCTGGGCTGGGATGTTTCCAGGGATCTGGGCATCCATGCGCTTCCATATGTGTCCCGCAGGCTTTTTAAGATGGCTGAGAGGAGATGCTGGAGCAGCTCGCTGCTGAGTTATTCTGACCTCGTCCTTCTTGGTGACGCACGCTGCTGCACGCCGGAGCCGTGGGGAGCAAACTGCCGCAGCTCTCGGGTGCTGCAGCGATGCCTTGGGCTCGTGGACTCGGACACGGGGAACAACGTGCCTGGCGTTGGGCCCCACGTGCCGCTCTGCATGGGGACACAGTCCCGGTTAGAACCGCAGAGCATCCCCCGCCGAGTAGCCGCGTGCTGCACATCCCGCCGGGAGCTTTGGTTTGGGTACAGAAGGGGCGGTCACTGCGCAGGGAATGTCAAGCCCAGATGGCTGAAATTCCTCAGGCTGCACAGATCAGTGCGGAGGTGTCGAGTAAATAAAAAACCCCGGATTCAGCCTGCAAGCGAAGCTGGCGAGCAGCATCCTGCATCTCTTAGGGACGAGGCCTTTTTTTGCTTAACTTAAAGGTCCCTAAAAGGGAGGTAGCAGCTGTTGTGGCTTTTTCCTTTGGTTGTGCTTTTGTGACGCTTGCCTTCTCTCTGGTGGTAAAAAACCCCGGATTCAGCCTGCAAGCGAAGCTGGCGAGCAGCATCCTGCATCTCTTAGGGACGAGGCCTTTTTTTGCTTAACTTAAAGGTCCCTAAAAGGGAGGTAGCAGCTGTTGTGGCTTTTTCCTTTGGTTGTGCTTTTGTGACGCTTGCCTTCTCTCTGGTGGGGGCTGGAGGCAGGGCTGGGGCTCGCTGCCTTCTGCCTGTTCCTGTGTGAGGGTATTTCTCAGGACAGGGTCGGCTCGCGTGGCTTTGCAGAAGGATGAACTGGGGAGTCAGCACAGTCCCCCGGGCGGCGGCTGAGCTGGTTGTTCCCCTGCCCTGGGATGGCTCTGCTGCCTGCAAC
>NW_010412685.1:10709-11042 GCF_000710305.1 Buceros rhinoceros silvestris | reverse complement strand
GCTCTTTGCTGCGGGTCTCTGCGGTTGGTTGTGCTCCTCTGCCGTCTGCCAGCCAGCACCGCGGAGGGGTTTGAGCCGGAGGGGTGTAATCTGTTCAGTGTGCTTGTGCAAAACCCCTGGGGCTGGGGCGCTCCGGGGCTCCTGACCATCTTCCCATCCCCTGCTCTGCTCTGCTGGGGGGTGTGTTGCAGCTCAGCTTTGCCTCCTCGGGATGTCAGCCTTTGCGAGGGGCATGTTAAATGCAGCAAGGCCCTGGAAGATGCTGGGGGAACCTGCCCTCCCTATCCCATGCCCCACACTCAGCAGCACTGGGGGCACTGGGGAGGCAGCGGC
>NW_010412685.1:10087-10635 GCF_000710305.1 Buceros rhinoceros silvestris | reverse complement strand
ATGCCGGGGGAACCTGCCCTCCCTAGCCCATGCCCCACACGCAGCAGCAGTGGGGGCAGTAGGGAGGCAGCGGCTCCCGCAGCCATCTCCACTGCTGGCACGCTGCCCGCTGCGGGCTGGAGAAATAAAAAACCTGAAAGAGGGGTTATCTTCGCCTACCCTGTGTGGGGGGCAGCAGTCTGGAGCCCCTGGGTCCCCGGTGCTGCCTGAAAGTGCCCGAGGCAGCAGCGGGTGTCGGGGGAGGTTGATGGAACCCCTCCTGGTGTTCGGCTCTGGACGTGTCGGTGGTGGAGCACCCGCTCCCGCCCCGTGGGCAGCGACCAGCAGTGCTCTGCGGTGCCTGTACCCGTGAAGTGGCCCTCACCAGTGACCCACCGGGGCTGGGGGGCAGCCGAGCTGCTGGCTGGCTCGTGTGAAGACGCTTGGGCTGGTTGACTGCTGTGAGCTGCTTTCTAAGATGCTGCGACCTGCAGTGCTACGCTGCGGCTGTTTCCTCTCTCCCTGTAAGGAGTCTCGGGGCAGCACTTGCTGCCTGTGGTTACGAGGTG
>NW_010412685.1:9669-9938 GCF_000710305.1 Buceros rhinoceros silvestris | reverse complement strand
TCTTGCTGCTTGTGGTTACGGGGTGCGGGCCAGACTCAGGGATGCGCAAGCGGCTGCGGCGGCAACTGGGGAGCTCGGGAAGACGATGTGCCCAGCGAGCTCGCGCGGTGTTGGGAGCACGTGCTCCTCGCCTGTCACTGGTGAGCAAGCCCTGGCGTGTGAAGGCTGAGGATTGTTTGCTGCTGGTGAGGAGCAGCACCAGAGGGTAGCTTTGACCTGGAGAGGAGCTTTCTTGTGGCTTTGGAAGGGTGGGGCGGCTCCCGCTGGCG
>NW_010412685.1:9061-9405 GCF_000710305.1 Buceros rhinoceros silvestris | reverse complement strand
CGGCCCCGGGTGAGCCAGCACTGTGCCTGGGTGAGCCTCGGGGTGGTGGATGTGCTGGAGTAGATGATCCTTCGGTGCTCTGCAAACCGGGGAGCTGTGCCTGCCCGGTGGCATCTCCTCCCCCTGGAGCCCTGGTCAGCCCCACAGCTAACGCCGCTGTGCCTCCCTCCTGCGGGGGTGTGTGCTGGAGTAGATGATCCTTCGGTGCTCTGCAAACCGGGGAGCTGTGCCTGCCCGGTGGCATCTCCTCCCCCTGGAGCCCTGGTCAGCCCCACAGCTAACGCCGCTGTGCCTCCCTCCTGCGGGGGTGTCGGGTTGGGGGCGGCGGGGCCGGCGCGGGGGCT
>NW_010412685.1:7597-8967 GCF_000710305.1 Buceros rhinoceros silvestris | reverse complement strand
AGGAGCCTGACTCTGTGTGTCGGAGGCGGTGTGGCATGGAGGGTATTTCCAGTGACGTGGGTGGGACAGATGGTGCCCTTCTCCAGCCCACAGTGACACGTGCCCTCCTGATCAGCGGGCTCCATCCTTGTAATTTCCTCTTTGCAGAGCTCCCGCCTGGTCTTGTGCGCCGCTCGCGCCACGTTCGGTTTGGTGCCTGCCCTAAATAACCGTTGCCCTGCCTGTGCCTCGGCGCTCTGCCGCACCAGGGGTGAGCTGCCCTGGGGACAGAAGAGCCCCCAACAAGGCTCTGCGTGGCTCAGGCAGAAACCCTCTCCCCGGCAGGGGGTTTGCCCTCCTCCGGATTTCTGGGTCCGGTGGGCACCAGGGATGGCACCAAGCGGCGATGTCGCATTTTGCGCACAATGAACCAGGTTCCTTTTGGAGCTGGAAGGGCTGGGCCCAAGGTGACAAGGAGATGAGCATCTTCACTGCCGTGGGACCTGGTTGTGGCCAAAACAGACAAATTCTGAACTTGCAGCTTCAAGGAACGTTTTCTCTTGGTGCCTGCAGAGTGGTGGGGTGAGGGCAGCGATGCGCCTGCTGCCCCTTGTCGGGATGAGGTTTCTCCTGAGTCGCAGTAGCTCTCGGGTCTCGAGGTCCTGGGATAAACATTTCACGGCGCATTTACCAAAGCGAAGGGTGCCACGAGCGGTGGCAAGGCTGACAGCTGAGGTCCGCTCTGGGTGGCTCCACCCGAATCAGCCACTCTAGGCTGACACGACAGTCCTAGGGGGAAGGGTCGGTGTTTCACCTGACTGACTTCAAGGAACGAGGCACCTCTCTGGGACCGCGTTGGCCAGCTCTCTGCAAAGTGCCACGGGGCCACGTGTAACCATCTGCCAGACGTGGGACAGTTACGAGACGAGCAGAGACAGTCCTCTCTCTTAAATCTTCTCCATTCCGCTGGCTCCTTCTCTCTAGCAAAGGTGGAGCGAGAAGAAACTTTTCCACCCCATTAATTTTCCATTTCCCTCCGTCGTGTGTCTGCTCTGGGTAATAATCTTTTGAATGTCTCCTTACACAGAGGATGGTAACTTTTCTCTCCACTGTGAGCTCGCGTCCTCTGCCTTGCTGGGCCAGGAGGTGTTTTCATCTCTGGTGACAATGACACACAGCCTTCTGCAGACAAGGACAACCCTCATTTGCCTGCTGTGGCTTTACTAGTTCTGTTGTATTTTCTCTTCTCTCCCGCCTTCCCTGCACCCCGCAGCATCCCTCGTGCTTTCCCATCGCAGCAGCCCGGTGTCTCCCGTCGCTGTCTTTGCAGAGCCGTAGTGCTCACCCGTAGCTGCGGACAGCTCCTGGAGATCCCCTCTGGAAATGCTCAG
>NW_010412685.1:6980-7467 GCF_000710305.1 Buceros rhinoceros silvestris | reverse complement strand
GAGGCGTGCACAGCGGCGGCTGGCTGCCGGGGCGTTGTGTGTCGTGCCTTTATTGCTGGAGCTGGCTGTCCTCGGCTCTCTTGGTGGCCATGGTGCTCTGGTGTGGCAGCACCCAAGGCTTCCCGCGCTCTGGCTGGCGTTTGCCCCAGCTCCTGGAGCAAGTGAACAAAGGAGAAGGGTATGATGCTGCTGAGCAGCTCCTGAAATGGAGCTGCAGACTTTGCAGGAAGCCCTTGTTGATGCCTCTCTCTGTCTTGTTGCAGGCGAAGGACAGTGACGATGATGATGAAGTCACTGTCAGTGTGGACCGGGACCGCTTCATGGATGAGTTCTTTGAGCAGGTGAGAGCTTTGTTTCTCCAAGGTAGGTTTAAAGCTAGTTCAGACCTTTCTGTTAAGGCTGGAGCAGGCTGCGGGGCTGTGGTCCAGGCTCCCACCGCAGGCGGGACACAGCGGTCGAGGTGGGGATGGCGGCCCTGCTCAGCTGA
>NW_010412685.1:4601-6749 GCF_000710305.1 Buceros rhinoceros silvestris | reverse complement strand
GTGGGGCAGCTGGACCAGGTGCCCAGTGGGCGGGAGTGGGCGAGCCGCGTGGCCTGGCTGCCTCCAGCGGTCCCGTTCCCCAGCCTCTCCCGAAAGCACCTCTGCAGAGTAGCAGTTTCTGCATGGGACTGATTTCAATTAGCGCTTCTCGTTACCAAACAAGAGGTTGTCTTCTGGCGTGTGGGTGGCCGCAAGCTCTGCATACGGATTTTTAGCACACCCTTAGCACGGCATGTGTGTGGGGGGTGTTGAAATGTATCTGTGCAGGCAGCGGAGTGGGGAGTGAAAAAAGTCTGATGTGCAGATAGAGCAGGATGAGCGAAGCGGTGGTGTGAGTCGAAGGAGAAGACAGAGCTGGAGGGTGGGCAGCCCGACTGGCAGAGGGCATGAGCGGAGGTTCCCCCTCTTGGCGATGCCGGTGTGTCTCGTAGCGCAGAAGTGTGGGGAAGATGCCAGCGAGGATTTGCTGGCCAGTGTGGCCTCTCCAGTCTGGGGGGTGAGGGTCAAACTGGGCTTGTCAGCCCTTGGAGCGAAGAGCCGTGGGGGACTGAGCCTGGCTTGTGCCGCCTCAGCAATGTTCTCCGTGCTGGAGCTGCAGAGTCTGGGAATCCGGAGATCTGATGCTCGTTGAAATAAACCCCAAATGTTTCTCAGCGCATCACAAACGGACGGGCTGTAGAGGCTGTAGTACAGCGCTCTGACTGTGAAGCTCGCTGCTGTGATGTGGAAGGTCCAGTTTCACGGTGGTCCTACGGTTTGAGGATCCAGCATGGACATATTTGTCTCGGAGGAAGTTTGCTGTGGTTCAGTGGCGTTGGGCTAGGGTTTAATAATCCCCCCTTTCCAAAATGTCCAGGCCTCTCATAGGAGACATGTCTTGTTGTCCATCTCCACAGGTGGAAGAAATTCGAGGGTTCATCGATAAAATTTCGGAGAATGTGGAGGAAGTGAAGAGGAAGCACAGTGCCATTCTTGCTTCGCCCAACCCTGATGAGAGTGAGTGAGCTGTGATCTCCTCGCGTCCCTGCGGGCACATGGCTGCACGGGGTCGGGCCACCAGTGGGGCGGACAGAGTCAGGCAGAAGTCCTCTTGTCTTCAGGTGGCCATGGCTGGAAAGCCACGAGCTGCTGGGGTGGCTGATGGCCAGGGTGAGGGAGGGCTGGGACCTACGTGGGAAGGAGGTGGAGGCACAGCTGATGGCTTTCTGACCTTGAGAGGTGGTGAGGGTCCAGCGAGGCTGCTGGAGGGGAATTCCTGAAGGGTGGAGGCTGAAACAAGCACGTGGCTGGTTTTCTGCTGGTTGGTTGTTGTCTTGCCCAGGGCTGCCTGGGGAGGGTACGTGGATGAGGCAGCACTCGCAGAACAGGCTGAGAGTTGCTTGCTTGGTCCAGAAATGGGATGGCTCTTCTCTGAGCCTGCGGTGGGCACTTGTGAACCTGCCTTCTCTGTCCTGAAGGATGTTTTGTTGCTGCTTGGCCAAAGAGCCTGTCCCTTCCAGACCTTGTTTCTTCACCCGCTTGTGTTTCTGGGAAGGGGTCAGTTGCCAGGAACAGAAGTTGAGGATCGCAGCACTCAAGCAGTACCAACGTTTGGGAGTCTGCAGGATCAGGCAGAGTTGGAGCAGTGGGTGATGAGTTCCCAGGCGCGAGCAGTGCATCTCCTGGAGGAGCTGGAGGAGCCGGCACCTGGGGCTGGTGGGGTCACCTGGGCTTCCTTAGTGCAGAGGCTTCCTGGCTTTGGTGTCTGTCTGGTCTGGGCTGTGTCAAATCAACAATGCTGCTAATTGCATGGAAGAACCTGGCCCTTCCTAAGCTGTCTCACGCTCCCCTCTCCTGGACGCGAGGGGTTTTCTCGCATCTCCTGGAGGAGCTGGAGGAGCCGGCACCTGGGGCTGGTGGGGTCACCTGGGCTTCCTTAGTGCAGAGGCTTCCTGGCTTTGGTGTCTGTCTGGTCTGGGCTGTGTCAAATCAACAATGCTGCTAATTGCATGGAAGAACCTGGCCCTTCCTAAGCTGTCTCACGCTCCCCTCTCCTGGACGCGAGGGGTTTTCTCCAGGGCAGTCACTCATCTCAGGCCGTTGCTCGGTCATCCTGCAGGCTCCCCTGGTCTGCCCTGGAACTGTGAGATGTGGCAGTGTTTCTGTTTG
>NW_010412685.1:4074-4438 GCF_000710305.1 Buceros rhinoceros silvestris | reverse complement strand
GTGAGGGAAGAGGGGTCGTTGCTTTGCTCCCGGGCTCACACAGCGTGCGGCGGCCGCTCGGGGTCGAGCCCGAGCTTGGCTGCAAAGGGCGCTCGTGGCCTTAAAGTGTAATAATATATTTAAATGTCTACGACCTGCAGTGAACAAGATACGGTGACATTGATGTGACTTCCAGAAGCATCCAGGACATTGGGAGTGCTTCTGGTTTTGTTTTACGGTGTTACCTTGCCTTGATAAAGTAGAAAATGCAGCCTGTAATGGCAAAAGCTGTTGGGTAGCAAAAGGAGAGCCCGCTCCGGGTTCGGAAGTTGGTGCCGGAGCCCTGAGCGGGGGGAGGGGGGGAGGGATGTGGGGTGTCTGCTGG
>NW_010412685.1:380-3893 GCF_000710305.1 Buceros rhinoceros silvestris | reverse complement strand
TCTTGATAGGAGAGACTCCACAGGTATAATCCTCCTGGAACCCGTGTCTTGAGCGACCATGTTCTTGGCTGTCTGCAAGCCCTTGGTGCTCTGCTGCACGTGCTCTGCTGCCGCAGTGGCTGTGTGAGACCTGGGTTTACCCATCTGCCTGGCGTGGGGTGGAGATGCTGGGCTGGATCCGTGCTGGGCAGAAGGGCTCATCCCTCCCCTCCCTTCCCGCTGATCCTTCTGGCTGCACAGATTGTTCCCAGATTCGCGTTGCCGCTGCTGCCTGGGCGTATTTCGGCACCCGGTGGGTGGGCAGCGGGCTGGCTTTGCCATCGTGCTGGCGAGGTGGCAGCCCGCTGCCTGCGCCTTGCAGCTCTGGTGGGCTCACACCTGGTTGTGGTGGGACTGGGAGCGTTTTCCTGCGGAGCAGCTCCCTGCTGCAGGGTGGGCAGCATCGTGTTGGGGCTCAGGTGAGCTCGGGGCGGCTGAGGGGCTGTGTTCCTCCTTGGGAGCTGCTGCTTCTCCTGACGAGTTACAGCTCCTGGTTAACCTTCCCTAAAACCCTTCCCGGTGAGCCGCTGCATCTGTTGTCGCTCCTGGTGCTTGAAGCAGGCTGTTTGTCCTCGGTCCTTGGGCTGGGCTGCTTCCCAGAGAGACAGGTCGCCAGCTGGAGAGGAAGGAGATGATGTTTTTTTTCTGGAGAGGTTGGGAAGGACTTCTCCGCCATTCATCTCCTCCGTGCATCACATCCCTCCCCGCAGCCAGGCTCCGGCTCCTCGTCGCTGGGTTATGTAAGGGATGCTCCTCGCTGAATGAATTGCCTCGGGGAACGCAGATCTTGCTGTCTGAAGTCATGTCTTCCAGCCTGTCAGCTCGGTCCCCCTCTCCGCTGGCTTTGGGAGACCTGATGAATATTTCAGACCTGGCAGCAGGACCGTTATGGCTCTGCACCAGGGTGGAAGGGGAGGTTCAGCTGCACGTACATTTTGCCTCTGGTTTCATCACTTAAGCTGTGCAGGCTGGAGGTGGTGGCTTTGGACTCCAGGGCTCAGTCCCGGGAGACTCTGTTCAGGCTCTCTGTCTGCTGGAGAGATTTATTTGGTGAGTGGCCTCTGTAAATTCCTAGCAGACCGTCTCCTGGCAGAGGTGTGCCTCGTGGTCAAGAAGACAAATGGTAGCTGCTCACCTCTGTCTGATGCGTTGAGGCAACACTGGCTGGTGCCAAGAAGGCAATTTGGAGTTGTCGTGGAGCCTGGGCTCTGGCCAGAGGCTGCGGAGCAGGCTCTGTGCTCTCGCGTGAGCAGAACCTTCCTCCTCACCAGGGCCTTTGGGTAGGTGTCACAGAGCCCCCTTTGCTCCTAGGAGAAGCTGCTTGGGTGTTGCTGGGAGGAAGGGAGGCTGCAGGTGGGTTTTGCTAGAGCTGCCCTCCTTGGGCACTGCTTTCTGTGCCCTCTTAGCTCCATTTCCCACCACGCAGTGGTTCTTCTGGGCATGCGTTTGCCCTGGTGCCTGCTCCCACCAGGGCAGAGAGGAGGTTTCCTTGAAGACCAGCAGACAGACGGCTCCACCGGCGCTTCCCAGCACAGCAAAATGAGATGGAGGAACCCAGCTCTGAGATGGAGGAACTGGAGGGGTGCTTGGTGCAGGGGTGGCTCCAACACCTTGCTTGGCTTAGGCATCCTGAGGAGATGCCCGTGGTCATCATGGCAATGCCGTGCTGTGCTCAGGGGCTGCCTCGGGTGGCTGCATCCTGCCTCTGTGTCACAGAGACACTTTTCACCACCTTTTCAGGCATTTCTCCAGCTCCAAAAGAAACAAAACGAGTTTTGTTTCTTTCCCTGGTAATTCTTGTTGAAGGGCCACTCTAGGACTTAACCTCCAGTGGTCAGGAGCCATCTTCTCATTTCCAGCCTGAGTCTATTTATGATCGATTTACATACAACGTCATGCCAAGAACAAATATATTTAGCTTAAAAAGCTGTTTGCCCTTCTGGCTTCGTCCTGTCGGGTCTATGCAGCAGCGTGGTCATTTTGCAAAGGTTTTGCACAGTCCCTGCCTCCCCTGTCCCTGTCACCCAACCCAGCTCTGGTTCTGAAGGGCTGGGGTACCCTGGGGTGTGAGGTCTCCAGGATTTTCAGGGGACCTTGGCTGCTGGTCAGCATTTCTGGAGCTTTTCAGGCTGGGTTGCCCTTATCTTACTTTGTCATGTTACTACCCCCATGGAAGTTGGGGTCTGTCTGTGGGGATGGGTGGTCCCGTGCCTGGGTGGTGGGTGCTGCGCCTGGGCACCCGCAGGCGATGAGTGTTTGGAGGAAATGGGCAGAGCAAGGGTTGGCAGATCATGGTGAACACCTCTGTTCACGAACAAGAGGCTCAGCTGTGTGTCGAGTTGTGGAGATGGTCCAGCCTCCCTGGCGTCTCCGGAGCGTCCCTGGTTGGAGCTGGGGAACAAGCTGGCAAAATGCTTCCCTTCAGCTCAGAACCAGCTCAGCACCTCCTGACCCTGATGGAGTGGGCGTCGAGGCGTGTAGGCAGAGCAGAGCGTGGGTGCAGGGATGCTCATGCTGGTTCTCTTCTTCCTTGTCCACTGCTACTGCTCAGCATGGACCTGTGTGAGGCTCCCACAGCCGCATCGTGCTCAGCACGGTGGCACCCACTGCCAGTGCTCGGGTGCTGCCTGCAGGAGTAGGATACATGGACTTGCTGTGCATCATCCAAATGCTGCAGCGAGGATGACTGGGGCATCTCTGTCCTCTCCCCTGTGCCTCTGTGGCTTTTTCTTTCGTGTCCCCTTGACATGCCGCCTTGGTCCAGGTGAGGTTCCCTTTCACCGTGCAGTGGCTGTGCAGCCCCCCTGCACGCCTGAGCTTGCTGATCGCCAGCACCTATTGTCTGCTCTGTCATCCTGAGCAGCGCTGGGTGATGCGCGGCTCTGAGCGAATGCAGAGTAAATATCAATTAACTGTAGTCTGATTCATGGCAGCATAAAAAAAAAAAAAAGATCAGCTGCTCTGTAATTATTCTGGGCTTAATTTAGACCAAACAGTTCGTGTCATTCCTGGAAGATGTGTTATTGCTGCCACAAGGTGCAGCTTTTGCTGAAAAACTTCATCTTCTTTGGGCTGTGCACCCCTGTTGCACCCCGGAGCCTGCTGCAGGATGGGCAGCGAGGAGGTGGCTGTTGGAGCAGAAGCCCATCGTCGATGCCAGAGGTGTTGCTGCTCCTGCTGTAGCGCAGGGGAGCTCCTCGCAGTGCTGGCTGGAAGGCTTTAGCCCTTCTCGCCCAGCAGCTTGGCCAGGTTGGGGCTGTTCCAGCAGGCGCTGGGTTGCTCTTGGCTCTCCTTGGGCTCTCCTCCCCTCTGCCTGCTGGACTCGTAGCAGTTGGTGTTGGCTGGACCCTGGATGCCAAGCGGAGAAGAGGTGCCGGAGGCCCCCCTGCAGCCCTGCTCCAGCAGCAGTGACCAGGCTGTGGCGCTGGCCTGGCAGGTGTGATGCTGGGTGACATGGGGACACACGTTCCAGTG
>NW_010412685.1:0-254 GCF_000710305.1 Buceros rhinoceros silvestris | reverse complement strand
GGTGACATGGGAACAAACGTTCCAGTGGCATCACTGTTGAGTGTCGCTTGCTTTGGGCTCGGGACTGCGGATGAGATTCTCTTGTCTGCTTAGAGCAGCCAGGATCTCCTCCCCACTCCTTCCCGTGCTCCCCATGCCGGGAAAGTCACCGGGATTTCTAACGCTTTTAGCTCTCAGGCTTGGCGGCGGTGGGGGTGGCGGTGGGGGTAGGTGAAGGGGGGCTTGGAGGCTGAAGGGTGGAGGAGCAGAGGCAT
>NW_010412684.1:31301-41284 GCF_000710305.1 Buceros rhinoceros silvestris | reverse complement strand
CCTCCCGGCGCCGCTGTGCAGTTTTATGGCAACGCCGGTAGCGAACATTTGGGGAGTGGAAACTCGGATCCCCCCATCTTGGAAACGAACAGCCCGCTCCGCTCCAGCACCCCCCAGTCTCCGCCGCCCCTCTCCCGTTGTCCTGACCAGGGCCGGGCCCCTGCAGCCGCCGTCCCCGGCCCCAGCTTTGGGATCTGCATCCTGGCTTTTCCCAGCCACGTTCGTTTTATTTTCTAGCTGCAAATGAGACTTGATATTTAGGTAAAACGTTCTGATTTGCGTTAAAAACTAAAACCTTGTGTGGATACGGGTGTTGCTGCTGTGGTCAGGAGCCGGGAGGCTAATCAAAGATGTTGGTGGCTTTAACAGAGCCGGGCTTGTGTGGTGGGGTGGAAAAACCCCCCAAAGAGTCGGTGCTGCCTCTGACAGAAAGAGTAAAAATAGGTACAGTGGGAGGAAACGGTGAATGGTGGCTTTGCATAATGTTTTAGTTGAGCTTGCACAGGATTTGCATGGTGTCCAAAAGCCTGGCTGGAGTGTAATGACCCTGGTAGTTACATACTACCTGTGCAACTTTAAAATAAATCTATTCTCCACATGATACCCCTGCGAACCACAAGGGTGAGCAGTTCATTAACTCCGAGCAGAGTCGGGCAGCGCGCAGGTTGTCTGGCAAGGTTGCTGGCAAATGTCTCTTGGGTAATCTCAGGGGAGGAGGGGAATTACTGCAGTATTAAACAATTCACAGGCTCTACATTTACTGAAGAAACTCGATTCTTTTGTGTGAGTTGAGCCCTACCTTTAAAACTTCTCTGTGAGTGGGTGAAAGCTGCTCTCCTTGCTGTAAAATGTGCCCCGTACCTGCTTTTCTTTGTTAAATATTGAATTGAGAAATGTAAGTTTGAGCTGTCAGAACAGGGTTGCAATTGCTGCGTTCGACTTGGTCAGTTAAAGTTTAACGTCAGAGGCTTGGAAGATGTTTCACTCGGAGGAAAAAGGATTTGCAAACACAGTTAAGGCTCCTGTAGGTTGGTGTGGTTCCTGTGTGGGACAAACAGCTCATGGAATCGGGATGTGTTCTAATGGGTGGGCTTCGCTTGCCTTTTATTGTCTCTTTTTCTCTCTGCTCCAGGCAAAAGCGGTAGCTCTGAGGAGCTTCCCTTCAGAAAGCAGAGCGTGAGGTTCCCTTCCAGACTGGTTGTGTTTTGGTGCAGCTGGAGAATTAGTGGGTTTTATGCACAGGTGAAGGGTGGGGTGAGAGGTCTTTCCATAGCCCGAAACAGCAGTTCTGTGGACATAAGATTTGAGCTGAGTTGCAGAGGCTCCTCCAGCAAACCCCACGTTCGTTTAACAGGACGAATTACGGAGGTACGCGGCATCGCAGAGATGCCAACTATTAGCATGAATGATGGAGAGAGCTGGTGTTAGAGCATGTGCTGGGGGAGTTGGTCTTGCCTTAATGGGAGCAGGGGTTTACGAATAAATACCGGCTGATGGCGCTGCGTGGAGTTTAGCGGGGGGTAAAGTCTCGCTGCGGCTTCACGAGAGCTTTGGGCTGGGTGTTACATGCTCACAGCAGAGGGTCTGGAGTTGTACCCGCTGTGCTGATATGTGATGAAGCACAAAAATGTTATTTATAGACTATCTGTAGCGCTGAAGTTATTTACTTTACTGGAGCAACAGGAGGGATAAAGACAAACTTTTAAGGCCAGAATGAAAGAGAATCTCATGTTCTCATCTCCAGAAAATAGGTATTATGCAAACTGTGAGTGAACACCCTGGTTTTGTTGGTGGGAATCGTGTAGCCAGAGCTGGCTGTGGAGCTGCCCTCTTCAAGGGGGGACTGTTCCACGCCTGGGAACAAAGGATGCAGTGAGACTGATATGGGAGCAAGCAGAATCAGATGATTTGGTGTGGCTGAAAAGAATTCTGATGGTCTTAAAGCAAATTAATCTACGCCAACTTTTCTCCTCTCAGAAAGCTCAGATGACCTTGTTTTGAATGAATATTTCTGTCTGTTCCAAGTCTTGTAGCATCACCTAAACATGTTCACGGCAGAGATGGAGGAAAGTCGGTCAGGATGTCATTGGAATTAGCTTTGTGGGCAGATACGAGTCCCTTGCCCCCTTTTTCTCCCCCTCTTCTAAACAGATTTATGTCACCTTTGGTTTTCTTCCGCTTTCCTGGCTCCTTAGATGTTTCCATGCTGCTGCCCTAAAACGGGGTGCGCTCACTGAATGCGAATGTTCCGGTGGGAGAAGGTTTGATGCGGGATGGTGATGGATTCTGTGAGTTTGTGAATTGAATGGTTCATTTGTCTTGAATTAAAAATCGTTGCACCGATTAAAAGTTGTTGTCACTTCCATGTGACTTATTACCGTCTGTTGCCTATAGCCTGACTCCAAGTTGAAAAGGAAGAAATTTGGGTCCTCCAAAGAGTAAGATAGGGGCTGAGGTGGTTCCTTGTAATAGAAAACCAAGAAACCTGGCACCTAAAAAAGGAAATGTCATCTTTTTTTTTTTTGCTTCCACACTCTCTAATTTTAGTTTCAGGACTGAGTGTTTCAAACTGCAGAGATTGGCACTGAGTTTTCCAGCTTTTTGAACTGTTCGCTGAGCTGACAGCACTTTGCTCCGAGCTGGAAAGCTTCGCTTTTGGAGCAGTGGTGGGTTCGGTTCTGAGATGCACCGGGCGGGCTGCAGGGCCAGGTGACTTCTTTCACCTCCACACACTTGTGGAGGAAGCTCAATGGAAAAAGAATCCTGTAAAAGCATGTTGAGGTTGATGTTCTTGTGTCATATCCATTGGGGCTGGTAATGCCCGGCCGTGAGCGCAAGGAGGGACCTGGGGATTTTCTCTCAGGTGTCGGAGGCTCCGTGGTGCTGTTCTTGGGTACTGAGACACAACTTGGTTCTTTCCAAGTCTGTTTCTTAGGGCAGTTCCTTCTCCATCCCTAGTAGGACCCAGTGTTGTTTTTTTCCTGGGTGTTTCTGTATTCTAAAGGACATGGTTTTGGCTCAAACACAAAATCTAATTTGGCTCTAGAAATCTATAACGTTCAGTGCTCCAGAGGAAACCCTGGAGACTGAGCTGTGAGTTTCCCATTCGATATCTCGGTAGCCTTGCGCTTGCTTGGTAAAAGAGTCACGATGCAGCCTGCTGCCCAACTGCAAATTGCTTAGAACACTTTTTCTCTTGTTTTAGGTCAAGCTTTTACCTTCTGTGTGTCCGCTGGACTTGCCAAAGGCTCTGATTCAGGACTTGGGTTCATCTCACAATAGCCCGAGGGAATGCTCTGGACCTGGGGAGGGGGAGACTAAAACTAGAGCCGCCAGCATTTCTTTTGCAAAGTAGGGTGGTTTTTAAGCTGGATGCTCACAGCAGAGTTGCAGAATGCCAGTGGTGGGTGTCAGAGTTGGATTTCAGCTGGAAGCTGGAGGTGTAGGGTTGCAGTTCACTATCTCGAGATCTCTGCAGCCAGACTTTGATGTGATAAAAGCAGATGCTCCTTTTCAGCTCCGGTCTCCAGGGCCAGCAGTTTATCCCTGGTCCCCCAGCCGAGGTCTGGAGCTGCTTTGGAGTCCCCTAGGTAGGGGTGAGGTGTCCAGGTCATCGCTGCTGACAGCAGCCCCATCCCACCGTGCCTTTCCTCCAGGCAAGGCGGTGTTGAAGCAGCCCCGATGAGAAAGGAGAGTGTAGTGGCTTCGCTGGGGGTTTTCACGCTCATTAGCAGCCTGCTGAGAGGCTCAGGATGAAATCCCGGCCTTGCTGAAGCCTGCGGGAGACTCTTTCACTGAATTCAGTGTTTAACATGTAACTCTATCTGTAGTAGTTCAGCAGCAGATCTCAGAACTTCTGTAGCATGGAGGGGAAATGCAGTGCTCAGCTTGGTGTGAGCTGGGGCAGAGAGGAGGGGAGCAGCCACGTCGGGGCTCCTCTCCCCGCTTCGGCAACCGAGCTGTGTTCCCTCGGGTAGCCAACGCTAATGCAATTAAGGAGGATTTGTTCGTTATAATCATTTTAGGAGAACACTGAGTGCTCTGTAGCTCGAGAACTTTATTACTGTTGATAATGTCTCGTTGCCCTTGGTTTTGGGCAGGGCTGGTGTTTTCTGAGACATCTCAGGCCGACAACAGCAAAGGTCAATAAGTTATATTTTTCCTACCTAAAATCACCAGCGAAAATGTGATTTTTGTCCTCTTGCTTCTAAGCTGTGGTTTGAAGAACAGTTTGTGATGCTTTTTAGTGATACTGTCGTGGAGCTTAGTATGAGTCCCCATGCCATCCGTGTCTGAGGTCTCTCAGTTTTCCTACCATCATTGCGCTGGTGCATCTTCGGCCTTTTGTGTGATAGTGCTGGAATCACCTGGCCCCAGCTTTTTGATTTCAAGAAGGACTTTGTTATTCCTTCACTCATCTGACTTCGGCAGGGCTTACCTATCTCCTGTCTCTCATAACCTGCAGTCAGAGCCCACCCATTAGCAGTTAACGGACAGCAGGTGCTTTCTGGCTTGCTTTGGGTCCTCCTTGTTCTTTGTCCTGCAAGGAATATAGGACTTAGACCTTCTTAGGGGGAAGAGTTTTAGTTAAATGCTTCTTAGACCCTCGAAGTCGGAGCAGACTGCAGGGCTCTCTCGCTGACCTGGCGGCTGGTGCGGCCCCACGCTCGCAGTTGTTGACGACGGTGCTGTTCTCGGTGGTTATTTTTAGTACTAACAAACTTATAAAAGGTGCTGTTGGAGGGCAGTTGCTAAACCACCCAGAAAACACCTCAGCAGAAGCTTGACATTTATGCTTTTGTTTCTCATTAAGAACAAAGTGTGCAGTTTATTCGTGGTCCCTGCACACTCCAGCAGTGGTTTGCCAGTGGGAAGCTCGTTGCCGTGGCGTGGTCAGGGTGAAACACCAGCTTTACGCTCTGGTACGTGACGTCTTCCTGGTGGTATACTCTGAATATTGGGTGATGTCAGATCTCCCGTTACAAATGTGCTTCTCGTCCCCTCCTCTGTCTGTTGTCCTGGAAATCAGAAGTAATTCTCCAGGCTGAAAAATGTGCTGTACTTCAGACAAACAAAGTGCCCCGGTTGAGGACTGTGAAAAAGAAGTACTTTTCATCGGCTGTTTGACAATTTAAACTCTTTTGGGGTGCAACTGGCCAGGGATTGCACCGTGTAATGTGCTCTCCTGCTGTTCGTGGCTGCTCTGGGCAGCACTTTCTGCCAGGTGGGCAGAGGGGACCCCCGTGCCTAGACGTCCCTGCGTGCTGCCTGGAGCAGGAGCGGTAGTGAAACATCACGCTGTGTGCTCGCAAGGCTGTCTGGTACGAGCCTCGCATGTAAATCAACACCCAACTCCAGAGCAAGAAGTTCTGCTTTAGCACTAGAAGAGAAAAACGCATTTCATCTGCTGCCCTTGTCCCTTGTGGGAGATCGCTCAAAGTGCGTAGATAGTACCAGAGCCCTTCTTTAAACCAGCGAAATGCTGTGAGCAGAGGGTGTGATCATGGGTTTCATGCTGAACTTTTAAAATCAAAGTTTATGGTTCTCCTTTTAACATACTGTTCAGTATGCTTGTATAATTTATTAATAACACAAGAACAAGAAAATCAAACCAGAAGGTATCAACAAGAGTCAGGCAAGTGGTGTCCTTGCCTGCCTGCCTCAGCCGAATGCTAGCTGGAACAGCACCTTCGTTTGTTTGCTTGTAACGGGGAACTTCTGGTTTCTGGATGAATTATCTAAAAGGAGATTTGTTGGGTTTTTTTCCCAAATGGGTTTGAAGATTTCTGTCTTGCTCTGGCAGGTCACAAAGCAATTCTGTCATGTCTCTGTGTCTGTGTAGCCAGGCAGCAGGAAGCAAAGGTAGGGCTGGCAGCAGTTTCTTTCTTTTCTGTTTTATTATTATTATTATTGAATTTGTACTGGTTTCATCCCATTCCTGGCTGGCAGAGCACCCACGCTTGTCTCGGCTTGTGTTGACAGATCATCACCACCACTGCTACTGCTTTCCTTATGCTCGTGGTAGGAGGTGCCTTGGTATTTTGACACCCTCAGGGCCGTCAGGCAGCCAGAGAAGAATCGGAGGGGCCTGGGCAGTCACTCTGACTTAATGCTTCCCTGTTGACCATATTCCGTGTTTCAGCCAAGAGTTTTGGTTTGAAAACTCCGTGCCCCGGTATCACCAGTTCAGAGTGTTTGTGCACACAGCGATTACAGGAGTTACAGTCCAAGGACATGGTGCTGGAAAACAGGAATTCTGTTGTTTCTCTTCGTGCACTTGATAATGGCTCTAGTTTAACCAGTAAGTTGAAGGTGATTTGATTATTGTGCTGTTCTTGGACAGTGAGTTGGAGCAGTTCTGCCGTGGCTTTAGTGTTTTATATGATGGGAGGTGCCTCCCCAGTTTACAGGCTGTTCGCAAGGTGTCTGTTTTCTCCTGAGCCATCACCTCGGAGCACACCTTCATGTCTCACCACGTCTGGTGCAGACCTGTTGGTGTGGGGCTTGCTTTTGAGCTGCTGGGGGCTTTTTGGTAGTTGATTCCCAGGTAGGTGCTGCTCGTGGTCCTGGATGGGGGGTGGTGGCTGTTGCACCTGAAGGTGGCTTCTTCTGCAGGGCCAGTGCTCTGAAAGCTGTCTGTTACCTCTGTTAGGGAAGATGAACCCTGGAGTTCTGGTGCGTACCCGGCTGCATGCCCATGTTCCTGACACAGCAGGACTCCTTTCTCTTTACAATACACTCCATGGTTGTGATTGACAGGTAGAAGAGCTTTTGAGCAGTTTAGCTTATCTGAAGGGTCACAGCTTTCCCATCACTGGGTGGCCAGCACTGTGTTGGTCCATGTGTGTTGCTGTTTTTGCTCTCTCCTAATTTCCTAGTTGCTGCTTGTTAGGAAACGGCCAGCTTTTACCAAATGAAAAGCCCTCAGACACACCAGGGGAACGTTCAGCACTGAAAAAGAGAGAAGTGTGTGGTTGAGGAGCGGTATATTATCTGTGACATATAAATAAAAAGGTCAGGAGAAGCAGGAGTGACTCATTCTCCCATTGTTGTGGCAGAGGTGCTGGTGCTGCTCCAGCCTCTCCTTTTTTATTCCCAAAAGCAGAGGAGCACCTGCTTGCTGCAGTTCCCGGGTCACTTGTGCTGCTGGCCTTGCCTAGGGCCCCGCTGAGTCCTCCCACGGGAGAGAGGCGGGAAAGAGGCCTTGCTCGGGGTAGAATTCAGCCATTCCTCCATTTCTGGGTGTTCCATTGCCTGAGGGGTCTCATTACTTCACCAGCAGCAGCGGGGATTGACCTCAGGAATGGTCCTCTGAAGTTCTAGTAGACATCTGTCATGGTACAGAGGCAGACCCTTCAAAACAGGACCTGATTTATTGTTCAGAAATTAGGAAACTTGTAAAGATTTTTTTTTTAATAAGTCAAGTGGATTTTTTTCCACGTCACCTTCCCTCAAGTGCAGCTGGCAGGCTGCCTGTGCAAGAAATAGCTGCCGTAGTTGAGACCCGTGTGCATCTTCCCAGCCTGCCCACTTCTTCCTCCAGTGATGGTCTAACCCCTGTCGACTCCAGCAGCTGGGTGCCCTCGAGCCATGCCAGGGCCACTGGCCTCCAAGGCATGATTAGCTTCAGGACCACTCGCTTAAGACCTGCCCTGTGTTAGAAACCCAGACGTTACCTTGTCTCTTCTCTCATTTCTTAGCGGGTTTGGCTCTCCTAATAGAGCTAAGCCTTGGTAAAGTGACGCACTGAGATTTGTTTGCACTCAACTGGAGTAAGGGTTTCTCGATGATTTCACCACCCACTAAGGGTGTCGCATTCCTCTTTAAGCTCTGTGGGATAGAAGCTGCCCTGTGTAAGCTCTGAGGGCACGTTGTCAGTGCTGAGTTATGGGAGGTGTTGGTGTGAAGTCGAAGTGTTGCTGGGGGGGCTGTGGAGTCACTACAGCACTGTGCATAGAACGGTGGGACTGCATCCTGCGGGCAGCCCTGTTCTTCTTGGGCTTGGAGACTATTTGTCATGGAAAAAGAAATGAGAGCACCTTATTGATTCCCCAAGGGATGCAGGGAGAGGCCTGAAAACACTGCTGCAATAAATAATTTGGATCTGGGCTGGTCAGGAGCAGGTAGGCTGCTGTCTCTGTTATTAGTGGGGTATATGGAAACAGGCAGTTTGTTGTTCTGGCTCTCTTAACAAATGAGGGTGATAAGCCCCGAGACCTTGATTTTTACAGCTACAAAGTGCATCATCCTGGTCCTTGGCAGTTAATAGTTGCATCACTTGGCTTAAAAGCTTTTTTTAGTTTGGGTTGAAATACCTGACGTTCATCAAGTGACCTAAGCCATTCTCTGAGCTTAGTCACGTAAAACACCAGGGCCCTTGGGCTGCTGTGATGCATCTCTGTGTGTGTGTTTTTACTGACTAATCCAGAAGTCATTGTTGCTTGGACAGAAAATGTTCAAAGGAACCGAGAAAGGGATGCTGGTCTCTTCCCACCTCTGAGATGTCATGTCCTGGAGGTAACTCTTCTTCTGGGGCCTGTTGCATGCTGGTGGTGAGCGGAGACATTGACAGCTCGTTGCCTGCCCCATGCTCACAAAGTCTGACTTTGACTATGACAGGTGGGGGAATTGGTTGGGGGATATTAAAATGGATGAATGTGCTTGGGACAAAAATAACTGTATTAACACATTGCAGGATCTCTGGCTGCGGGAGTCAGTAACCATAAGGCAGGAGGAAGGAATGTCTCAGAAACAACGTGTGCCTGGAGGGTTTACAGCAGTGCACACCCCTCAGGGTAACCAGCAGGCAGCAGCAAAGTTTGGCTTGATCTTGTTAAGGCAAATGCTCTGTTTCGGGTGTCGGAATCTGTGGGGTTGTTGCTCTGCTGCTCCCCTGGAGCGATGGGGCGGCTGCCTGCACTCCCACTTGCTCTGTGGCTCTGCCATCTTGAGTGTGCCAAGCACAGCGTGAGTTCCCTCAGTTTTCTGAAATGAGAACTGCCAGCGTGGCAAAGTCAAACGCCGTGGAACTAAACCTGCCTAGAGCTCAGTGCAGCCCGTGGAGGTAAAGAGCGTTGCTTAAGCAGCCGTGTAATGTAAGATCAATTCCACAGCATCCTCCGGGGATTCCTTTTAGGTAGCTGTTACTTTCCTTGCAGTATTTATCATTTTAAAGACGATCACACGTTGTTTGTCTTCACCATGGGGAAGACACTGAACAGTGATGAGCTTTGTTTGTAGCTTGTGGTATAAATGAGATTGATGGGTTAGGTTTTTCATCCGCAATTTGAGCTTCACGGCTGCTCTTGGTGGACAAGCGTCTGAGACCAAGAGCATGCAAAGTGGGTGCAAAGAGGAAAACTCATTTCTGCTCGGCGTTTTATATTATTAAGGAAATAACACGATGCAAGGTTCATCGAGGCTGGTGGATTGGCAGTTCCTGCTCAGAACCGTGCAGTCGTGGTGGAAAGAGCTTTGCCCACTGCAGGGTCCAGTGGGAAGGAGCCCCCAGCTCTCTGGGATATTGGTTTGCCGCATAACTTCCCTTTGAGCTTGTCTGGGGGGAAGGGGAGTGGAAGTTTTGCTCATCGTTTGTCAAGTTTGCTGGTTTCTGATAAATAAACTTCCTCTTGTTTAAAAAACACCTCGACCACATACAAAACAGTGGTGGTGGAGTCAGTCACCGGATGTGTTGTGTCATCCTCTGGTGCTTTGCAGTGTAGGACTGAGCCTCTTCAGGGAGAGGGATTAAAAACAGAATATATGGATCACAAATATCATTGGTTGAGGTTTTTTTCTTAGGATCACAAACTTATTCAACTTCTGATTGCAAAAACCAGCGAGTGACGTAAGGAGGTGTTGTGCCAGGAAGCTGGGTTTAGAAGGACCCCGAGACAGGACACAGCTTTGCAGTAATAATTAATTACCAATAAATTAATTGTGGTGCTTTATTGGAGGGAAAGGGATGGGTATTGCTTGGGTCT
>NW_010412684.1:16858-31183 GCF_000710305.1 Buceros rhinoceros silvestris | reverse complement strand
GGGAAAGAGATGTGTGTGCAGGTAGAAGTGAAGTGTTTGTCATCTGTGCTGAGCTTGGAGTGGAGAGGTGGTTGTGTGAAAAATGCAGTGGCAGTTTAGGCTCTTCAGGATGCGTTTCAGACACACACACCCTTCCAGCCTTGGAGGTGTTTCAGGTTGTCCTTGAGCCTTCGTAGTGCCATGTATGGGAGAAACTGGACTGGGGGGGGAGAGGGGGGTTGTGTTGTGTTAACAGAAAATGGTGTGTGCAGCTGTAGAAAAAATCCTGGGGTTTCAGTGCTGTCCTACGAGGAGCTGATAAGGGCAGTTCGGAAGGCTGGGAGCTGGGGTGGCAGGAGGACTGTGACTCTTGGGGCTGTGTCTGTGACTCAGCACTTCTCAAATGCCATCCCAATCCCTGCCCCACACTCCCCACCGGCTCCCTGCTACCCCGAGCCCTCATGGATGCCTCCTTCCCTCCCCTCGGTGCAAAGGACTGGTTCCTTCTTTCTCCTGAGGTTTTTTTGGAGCTGTTCATCCTCAAAGAGGCCAAGAGCACAAGTTTTGGTTAGTTTTAATTGTGCCTTCAGTTGTATTTCTCTTTTTGGCTCCCCGTTCCACCCGGTAACGCAGCCCACGCATGCAGGGGAATGCCACTGCTGGCTCACGCTCTAGCCCTTATCTAGACTACGCAGAGCTCTTGCCCCGCGTAATCGAACTACTAAGCGGTATTTTTTTATCTTGGTTGAGAGAGTAGCTAAGGCGTCTGTGTAGTGAAATAATCCACACCAAGCTCTCCCCCAACACCCAGACATCTCTGACTTTGGCAGGAGAAAGTGCTGACGAATGCTTATCGCTTTATAATAGTTTATGGTTACTACAGTTTATATTAATTTAGATTAGTGTGGGGTTTCTGCACAGAGCTTTAGGTTTTGCTTTTTTCCAAAACTACATGGACCTGCTGGCTGACACTTGGCAAAGTCCTCTTGTTTGTCTGAAGTTGTGAAGCTGTCAGGGCAGCATCTCCCATGAGGTTGGGAGTTAAAAAAAATAATCAGAGCTCTGGGATATGGCACGAGGTAAGAAGATTTTTGCAAAGGGTCCCTCTCTGTGTTTCTCCTAACACTGTCTCACCTGATGATTATCTGGGCCACAAAACTCCGTGTGCTTTTGGCGTGGAGTTGCTGCGCTGAAAGCTTTGAGCTGATGTGGGTTGTGAATCCATCCACTGACCCTGTTGGTACCTCGGCTTTTGCATAGCAGTCTCTTTTCCAAAAATAAATCAGACGACTGGGGCTATCTGTCTTCTTACACAAGCACAGAAGTTATGGTGTTCTGGTAATGATTCACCCCTGGAAACTCAGAACGGAGCAGATGAAAATACCTGCTTATTAATCCAGCAGTGAGAACCTGAGGGGGTATTTATACCCGTCTGTGAAGCCACTTCTTAACTAGGACACCTGAGATTTCACTGGGGGAAGCCATCTGCCTGCATCACAGATTATGGCAAATATTTTCCAGTTGTCTGAGCACAGAGAATGTGCCTAGTAGTTTTATTTCCCTTGGAACATGTTCTCAAAGCCACCCATCCCATTGTTGGTTTGCTCTGTCTCGCTTTAGGTATTTTTGGTGCGTGTGATGTAGAAGTTTAAGGCGAGATTCTCCCAGCATCCTGGGATGTTGCAAAGAGAATATGAACCAAGTTTGTGAGGGATTTGACATGGTATGACGTGAAAACTAGATGTGAGGGTAGTATTTAGCCGTTTAAAATGGGAAGGATAGAATTATCGCCGTTACAGCCCAAGAACATAAGAGGTTTTGCAGAGCCTGTGGCGTGTGTTCAGGCTGGGAGAACGCTGGCCCTGGCAGTGGGTACCTGAGTCTGGGTGAAAATAAGGTGCAGGCGTGGAGGTGACATGGTCTTTTGTCAGGAGTAAGATGAAATTTCTGTTAAACACATTTAGTTGATGGAAGAACAACCTGCAAGTTGACTGTTTTCCTTCCTATGCACCAAGGATGAAGTTATCTACATGGGTGTGTGGATGGACCTAGGACTGTAAGCTAAAGCCTCATGTTTCTAACAGCTTTGTGTTCCTGTGTTCCAGAGCCTAGCCCAGCTCGAGAACCTGTGCAAGCAGCTCTATGAGACCACAGACACCGCGACACGGCTCCAGGCAGAGAAAGCCCTGGTTGAGTTCACCAACAGCCCAGACTGCCTGAGCAAGTGCCAGCTGCTTCTGGAAAGAGGGAGTGTATGTAAACCGATAGAACCGTCCAGAATGTACCTGAAATTTAGTCAAGTTGAAATCGTCACCCTGGCAGTGGGATTTCCTCCAGGCTGGAGGAACCCCTGCCTTCTCCGTGGGCTTTGGGGAGAAAATGGGGTGTGCACAGGGGAACCTGTCTTCTGGAACATTTCCCTGGAAAATTGCCCCAGCTATGGTGTTGTCTGAATAATCCAGCGGTTTAAATCAAGGAAAATGAGATCACGTGCTTTAGAATTAGTGCTACAGCAAGGCTGTGAAATATGCTGGCAGTAAATCCTGCCTGACTTCTTTAGCCTGCTGCTTTTGAAGTGGCCATTTGGTTTTACTTTCTATCAGCACAAATCATGTGTAAAATGGCTTTGCCACGTGATCCTGCAGGGTTTGACTTTTGGCAGAATGTGTGTCCAGCTTCCATGCCTAGCAGAATGGTTCATAAAAATAGGAAATGTGAAACAGCCCGTTGTAAAGAGCGAGTCCTGGAGGAGGGGGTGGGAGGGGCAGAAGGGTGACACTTCACGAGTTTAGCAAACTTACAAAGCGAATTAGTTAAATTTTGTTAAATCTAAAGTCCAGTGAATCCAAGGGAAACTGATTTGAAGCTAGTAACTGCTTTACCTGAGGACAAATAAATTCAATTTTTTTAAGGGAAGGTCCTAGAGCCTAGTTTCGCTCTGTGTGATCCATTGCCTCTCCGACCCTTGCCAGAGGGTTGTGGGATGTTCTGTTCAGTCTGAACTCACTTTATACTCACGTCTCCTGGGGAATGTTGGAATAACCAGATTTCCTGCATTTGTATGCTCAGCTTTCTGCAGTGAAAGATGCTAATCTAGAGATCAGCATGCAAAGTGCTCCCTGGCTGGAATCGACAGGCTCGGGAGCAACCAGGGGTTCTAGGTGGTCAAATGCCATCATTTGTGTCCCTCAGTTAGATCACAGCTCAGTGGTCTCTGTGCTGTCCTGTAAGAAATAAATTTTCACCTGTATTTAGTAATCAAGTGGAAGCTATAAGTGCTGCTTAATGTATCGTAACGTACTCGTACGGCTCCAAGTTGTCTTTTCGGCACGTGATGTTTAAGGTAACTTCAGGCAGGGCCTGTGTTTCCAGTTTTCACAGAAGAGAAGAACCTTCACTGGTGGTTCTGTTCTCTTCCATGTTTTAAAAGCTTTTTTTAAACACTAATTTGGTTTTCTTTACTGTCTATAAAAACACAGAATAAATGCTATGTAGAGTATTTAGCCTTATCCATCAAATTAATGCTTTAAACTCAAATTTCCAGAGAGCAATTAGCTTAAATCCAGTGTTGCTGCTTGTTCTTCTGGAGCGTGCAGTAAACTTCTCTTTGTGTGTTGATTGTTTTATCTTTACAGTCGTCCTACTCCCAGTTACTGGCAGCTACATGCCTTACAAAGCTCGTGTCACGCACAAACAACCCTTTACCATTGGAACAGCGAATAGATATTCGTAAGTACTTAATTTTCAAACCAAACCAGTGGGAATGTTTGTCCTGTGGGCTTTGATCCCCGCACGAGAGGCTTTCTGCACGCTGCAGTTTGGCCGTCCTGAGGTACAGGCTGCCCGAAAGGCAAAGAAACGTTTTTCTGAGGTGGCATCTTCATCTCTATCATTAGCTGCAGAGTTGACAGCTAATATACAGAATTTGTCCACATGGAAGAGAGTGACTCTTCTGTGGCCAGTCATCCCCAGGGAAAGGTCTTGAAAGGAAAGTTCTTCAGCTCTCCTGGCTATTGGCGTGTGCTTACAGAGGATTGGGCTTGATCTGGTAGCACAAAACTAGTCAGGCTTGTGGGGAAGAGCTCTCATTGGTCTCTAACCACGTTTCAGACTGTTCCACAGCTTTAGTGTGTTAAAAGCAGAAGTAAAAGGTCAATATTTGTATTAACCCGCTACTGTGCGGATTTATTTTTCTAAACAGCTTTCAGAAAGATGCTTTTTCCCATCAGTGTTACCACCCCAGCTCCATCTGCCGCGGTTTTGTCTACAGAGCCCCCTCTCCTCTGTGTTTCAGGGAACTATGTGCTCAACTACCTTGCCACTAGGCCAAAGCTGGCAACGTTCGTCACGCAAGCACTGATCCAGCTGTATGCCAGGATCACAAAGCTGGGCTGGTTTGACTGTCAGAAGGATGAATATGTCTTCAGGAACGTGATCACAGATGTCACAAGGTTTTTACAGGTCAGATGTTTTGTAAGATGAATGCACACCCTCTGGGATTTGAAAGTCCCTGCATCTTCAGCTATCGTTTTGCCTTAATATCCTCCGTCCTGTTTTCATCCGCACGTTTGGTGGTCAGATGGTGATTGCTGATGCTGAGCAGCTGACAGCACGGGTCAGCTCTTATAAAAGGGTGGGGAAAAGAAAAGTTTATTTCCCATAGTTTTCATCTGGCAAATTTAATGCTCATTCTGATGTTGCAGAAATTGCCACGCGTTTTACCACAGCATCTGTTAAACAAACTGATTTTAAAAAAATATAACGTAAATAAATCCTTTCAGAGTTTGGGCATAGCACAAAATCATTGATCGGACTATTCGATAAAAGGAGCCTATTTTCATTAGCTGTAACAGGAGCTCTTTGCGTTGTTAACATGGAGCACTTTTAAAGCACATTTTAAAATCTCTCTCTGGTATGGCTCATGGGTTTCTTTCTGGTCACAATGCTACAAAGATAAAGTGTTTCTAGACAAACATGTCTAAAGTCTTCGAGCAGAAAGGTCTGGGAGTGAGGGTGGAGCCTCCTGAGAAGCTGCTGGCCCTGCTGACTCCCTGCGTGTGCCCTTCCCTCCCCAGGACAGTGTAGAGCACTGCATCATAGGAGTGACAATCCTGTCCCAACTAACAAATGAAATTAATCAAGTAAGTGCTACAGCCTTCCTCAGTGAAGTAAGTGTCCAATTTTCTCATTCATATTGTTGCGTCCTGCTGTGTGTCTGTGTGTCGTTTGGGGGGTTTTGTCTGGTTTTTTTCGTTGTGGGGGTTGCTCTGTGGTGGGTGTTTTTGGTTTTTTTTGTTTTGTTACTTTTACACTGTTGTCACTGTCGTGGTAAGATGCTGAACCCTCCTGTCCCGAGGAATTGTTTTGTTTCACTGGCATCTCCCATCTTCTCTCATATTTTGATGTAATATTCTGAGATGAAAAGAAGGAGCAGTGCTGAGCACCTACCTAGTGAGGACAAAGCCCCGAGCGTGAGGATGTCTCTGGCACCTTCTGTAGTCCCTGTGCATCGTTTGAGCTTCCAGCACTCTTGTGCCAAGAAGCGAATGGATCATTCCCTGCTCCATATGACCCGTGAGATGAAACAAAGAGGATTTGACAAATTGTGCACGTTTTTACAGTGTCTTTTTCATTCAGCACTAAATTTCATAAAATTCCCAGCAGGTAGTTCTGAAATTCTGCCGCTTTCTCAGGGCTGAGTCCTTTATGCAGGACTCTCAACTTCCTGAGCCCTGCACTGGAATCCAGATGGCTTCTGCATCCATTCCAGACCCCAAATTCACTTCCATTCTTCATGCCTGGCCTGATCAGGAATTCCTAACCCATAGATCTCCTCCAAAAGCTTCAGCCAAGGTAACCATTAGCTTGCCCAGACTTCAGTGCACCCGTAACTCCATCTCCGCAGAGGGCTGGTCCTTCACGCCGTGCATCAAGGACGAAAACAAGTCACTTTACCTCACTAAATTAGTACGTGTCTGTCAGCATCTTTGTACAGGGCCACAGCTCCTGATTGCAGGAGAGTAGTCAGAAACTGTCATCTGTCCCAGTTCCAGAGGCTTTACGGGTTGATAAACAGAGAACAAAGTTAAAGACTGATCAAAAATCTCTTCCTGAGATCTTGGGTATTAAATCTGCCACAGTTTACTACTCATTCCTAAACAAGCTTTGTGCCAGCAGTTGCACAGGGCTGGATTTAGTGACTCATCTTGGAAAGTGTAAAACTGCAATTACTTGCAAAATAATAAACCTGCCAACATGCCCACTCGGCAGAGCGGGGTCACGTATGGGTACATGGCAAAATACCACCCCAGAACCCCTTCTGGGGCTTCTCTTCAGGCTTTTGTGGATAACTATTAAACTTCCAACTACGTTGCGTGAGAGACAAATTTTCTAGAGCTCTGTTTACTGAAGCTTTTGTTCCAAAAGCTGGCAGTTCAAACAAAAGCAAGTGCTAGTATCTGTTCTGAAGTATCAGTTTCCATCCTGTAAGTACTGCACAGACTTGCCTGGAGGTGCTGAGTGTCACCGGGTTGTAGAAGGTCACTGATCTAAGCCGCGTGACCTTGTGGTGAAGACAAAGGAAATGCTCATTTGCCCTGAAAGATGTGAGATTTGTAGTAACTGTGGGGAGAGTAAATAATGCTCACTTTCTTAAAGACCTCGATCTCATGGCATGAGCTGAGGAATGATCCTTTGGTCGTTAGAGCACAAATCCAAGTCCAGTTCTGACCTGCCACCAGCTGCTGGGTGATGCAGGGCTTCTCTTTCTCTGTAGCGTAAGAGACAAGAGTGTTTGTGTCCTCCGTGGGGTGGTTCTGGAGGTTGATTGTTGCTGGTGGTTGACCATGTGTCTGCCCCACGGTTTCGGGTAGGATTTAACTCTCAGGAGTTCGGAGCACTTCAGAAAGCAGTGTTCAGGTTTCAAAAAGGACTTTGCTGTTGAAAATGCTGCTGCTGAAGAGATTGAAATGAACTGGAGAGTAAAGCCAGCCTTGCTTTCTGGCAGGGGTGCAGTGAACCTGCACTGTAAGTGCTGTGGGTGGAAAGTCCTGTCATCAGCAGTAAATAGGGTTTTATCCATGGAGTTTATCCTGTCCTGCAGCAGCAGCACATACCGCAGTGGCAGCTCTTCCCCCTGGTTTAGCCAGCTGGTGAGACATCGCTCTGGGGAGGGACACTGGACGTCCCAGTGCTTTAACAGGATTCCTATGGGTTCTACTGGTCTCGTTCCACCACTGCCCATCAGTTCTAAGTGCTGGTTTTCTCTCTGCTCAGGCTGATACTACTCATCCACTGACCAAGCACAGGAAAATAGCCTCTTCCTTCCGAGACTCATCCTTATATGATATTTTCACACTGTCATGCAATTTACTGAAACAGGTAAGGAAATGGTCACTCGTCATCTCGCTTGGGGGCTGTCTGTTGGGACGACAGACTGTGGGCTGAAGTTCCTCTGCTGAAACTCCTCTGAAACAAGTGCTCTTGCTTTAAAAGCCATGTTCTGGACTTGTGTTATGGGAAAGGTTTGACTTCGGTTTGTGTTAAGGAAAACAAAAGACCATGACACAATACAGAAACACAACTCCCTTCTATGGTTTTGATTGAACATACGTGCCTGGATCATAAGCCTTGGGTTAAACTTTCCTGTCTTAAAGCAGCAGGGAAGAGATGAGGAGTTTGATTTACAGTATGCCAGAGAGGTTTCCTGTAAAATAAGTCATTGTCTCTTTTTAACTTCGGTCTGAAACCCACATGGTGAGGGAAAGTGCTGGTGAAGATATGTTTCATGGATTGAGACTAAAGATTGTCCTTGGTGTTTTAACTCATGAGAAATATTAGACTGCCTTGTGTTCTCCTGGTCTTTATTTTGTGCTCACTCTCACACGTGAGTTAACTTGCCATGCAAACACTGGGCTCCGCGCTAGGGTTGGGTTCTGCCGCCAGCCAGCACATTTTTTTGGTCAGCTGAAGTAGCACGTGTATATTTTGTAAGCAGGAGGATTATCTGAAGAAAACTTTCAATTTTGCATCAGGTTTCTTTCCTAAAAAGTCCATCTGGAGTTTTAACAGTGCCTGCATGAACATCCCTTTGTGGGAAAGCCTGTGTGGTGGCAGCACCGATTTGATTAGTTTAATTTTTATCCCTCCAGCTGAGTGAAGTGTCAGAGTTGACAAATAGCACAAAGAGTGAAAAGGACATTTTATTTTAAAGGTATTTCAAAGTGAGCAGCTCTGCTTCTGTCAGCAGTAAGTGGGTATGTGGGTGTGATTTGATCTTTGTTCTCCTGGTTTCTGAAAGAAGCAAATCTTGTACGGTGGTGCTACCCTGCACCTGTCCTGAACCGCAGCAGCTCTGGCACTTCCGGAGTTCGCCACTTAGTTCAGGTGCACTCGATGGGAGGTTGAAGGTCTCAGAAATAAAAGGACTTCTCGAGCTGTGGGTAAAGAAGCGCCTGGGAGGTGCAGGCAGGACAGGGTCCTTACAGCCGCCCAGCCTTGTTGGAGAAACTTCATCAGGTGCTGGTGCTCCACTGAGAGGATTAAACCAGCCCTGTATGTGGAGCTCTGGCTGAGCTATTGCCTGCAGTGCTGTTGCTGCATGACCATGGGAGAAAGCAGAAAGATGTGACTCGTCTCAGGATGAGCCTTGAGCTTCCCACCCTACCTCCTCATCATCCCACTTTTGTTTCTTGGGACGCTGTGGTTTAAGCCAGACTGGAAGGTTTGCTGTTGTCTCCTGCAACAGCCTTGTTTTCCTGCAATTAAACACCTACTACCCAAGCTGTCTTTTTTTGACTAATAGTAACTGTCTTGAGCTTCTGTGTAGAAAGTAGAATTTTCAAGGTGATCCTTCCAGGTGGGGAGGATTGGGCTGTGAGAAACCAGGGCTCATGTCTGTCCATGCCTGTAAACCGAGGTGCGTTTAGGCAGTCTCAGAAGAGTAGGACTTTGTGGAGAGAGCAAGGGAGCTGCAGGAAGCTGGTTTTAAGTACAGTGATATACGAGGAGTACATGGGCTGGCCTGTCCCTGCAGTACAGAGCTGAGGGCTCCATTGAAATGACACAGCAGATTGTGTCTGTCAGGTTGTTGGTGTTACTCGAGTGTCCGTGTTGTCCCTGCTGGTAGCAGATCAACGAGCTTGTAGGAGCAGCAGAAGTGGATGTGCTTGTTGCCAAGTGAGGGTTGGGCGGAGCAGCAGGATTCCCTGCTGCTGGCTGCTTGTCAGGCAGAAAATGTGTTGAGCCTTGATGAGAAGTGCCTTATCTCCGGAATCTCGCGGTGGAATGGCGAGCCATCGAGCTGGCTGCTTCCCCTGGGCAGTACAAGCTGAGTGTACAGGGCAGGGACCAGGAAGAGCAAACACCCGCTGTCTGTAGAAGTGGGTGACAGCTTCTAGCATGTGAACCTGCTCATGGCCACATCTTGTTCAAAGCTGAATTCCTGCCTCAAACTCAGCTGTGTCACCTTGGGGTTTTTTTCCTCTCGCTTTTCTTTAATCTGATGTGTTTTATAGGCTTCTGGGAAGAACCTGAACCTAAACGATGAAAGCCAGCATGGTCTGCTCATGCAGCTTCTCAAGCTCACGCATAATTGCCTGAACTTCGATTTTATTGGCACATCCACAGACGAGTCCTCAGATGATCTTTGCACTGTGCAGATCCCAACCAGTTGGAGATCAGGTAATCTCGCTGGAGGAAGAGGGCTAACCTGTAGCCTACCCCCCGGGCAGCACCGGGGCTTTGCTAAAGCCCTCTCGGTTCTTACCAAATAAATTCTGTGTGCAGCACCAGGTGTAAAACCTGCCTTTCCTCCGTGGGATTATCAACACAGGTCGGTTTGGGTTGGTTGTCCTGAGCTGTAAAAATACTCCTGCCCTTCCAGTCTTAGAACTGCCAAGCCAGAACTCAGAAAACAGTGATTTTTAAAAAAAAAGCCTGGTAAATAACAAATAACTGCACCTCTTCTCACCATCTTGCTGTTCTCCCCAGTCATTTCACAGATTATGTTCTTAAAATATTGCCCTGTAATTTGTTTCTAGAAAAGCCAGTTGTGTAAAAATATAAAAATCCTTCAGAAATTTTCTCACAGTCCGGAGCTTCAGTGACCATTGCCTGTGCCCTGGTTGATAGGATAAGCGTTAGCCCTATGGGAAGGTGTTCTCAGTAAAATGCTCCCTTTTGTTTCAGCATTCTTGGATTCTTCAACCCTCCAGTTGTTTTTTGATCTTTATCATTCCATCCCTCCGTCGTTTTCTCCTCTGGTAAGTTCAGCATTTGTTTTCCTCACAGACTCCGCTACCAGGAAGTGTTTGTAGGGTTCATTTTGGGAGACTGACCGTAGGTTAAAACACCGTGTGCCGTAGTGACAGCAGGGAGGCTGCTCCAGCGCTGCTGTGGAGGGGGGCGTTGATGCATCTGCAGGGTTTGGATTCGGCCTCAGAGCAGCTTGTTTGCTGGAAATCCAACCTGTTTCTTTGTCCTTACATAGCTGGTGCCTGCTCGCTGCCAGGAAGCCCTTTTTGAGGGTTGCAGCTTATGTTATTTCCACTGAGTTGATCCTAAACCATACTGCGAGTAGGTAGCAAGTCTGGGAGCGCAACCGAGGAATGTGATTTCTCCTTCCACACTTTAAAACTAGGCCGTGTCCCAGTTGGATGAAATGGCCAATAGCACAACTGAACTGAAGGCTGGGTTACTTCTTGAAAAAAATTGCCTGCTAGGCATTTATCTATCAGATAAATATTTTTCATAATTAATGCTCCAGTGAAAACATACCCTTTGGCTGGGGAGGGAAGGGTCCTTCACAAGGATTTCTTTCCGCTGAGGCTCTGAGCACTGTTCATTATGTTGAAAGGCTGCTGCTAATGCTGCATTTAGAGCCTCAAATATTCATGAGAGACTTTAACAGTGTGAGACTCTTTTTTTTTTTATTATTATTACTGAATGGAAATCTGAAGCAATTATGCCTTTAATTGTCCTGCCTCTTTGATCGTTAAATGTAAGAGCCAGCAAGAACGGGATGTTTGGTTGAGCAGGCAGTGCCTGGGCAGAGGGAGTTGGGGCAAGGAGCGCAGGGTGCTCTTCAGGCCCTGTTCACCAGCCTCTCCCTCACTGCTGCACCCTTGGAATTTACTCTTCATTTAAATTTCAGAGGTCTGGGTTGAGAGCAATTGAATTTCCCATCTCTCTTCTGCGGTGCTTTCCCAAGCCTGTGTCACGTTTACCAGCTTTCCCTGCCAATGGGTAGTTTATTTCCAGTCTCAAGAGATCCACATTTTCCATCTGAAGAAATCCCAGCGTGTTTGGGAGCAGAGTTAGGAACACACCTTTGCCTGTCAGAGTGCAGAAGTTGTTCCTTTGGGTGATGTGGTTTTTTTATCCCCACTCTGGCTCAGCCAGAGCTCCACACCTTTACACAACGTTGCAGAGGTGATGGCTCTACTTCCCAATCCACTTTCGAAGTGAAGGAGCCGTTGTATAGCACGCAAAAGAGCGCCAGGTTTAAACCATTTGTGGTGTCATGAAAAGGAAACTGCTGCTCATTTTGTTGTCCTAATCCCTCCCGTTTGGTGCCCCTGCCAGGTTTTGTCCTGCTTGGTGCAGATCGCCTCTGTACGCAGATCCCTCTTCAACAATGCGGAAAGAGCAAAGTTTTTATCTCATCTCGTTGACGGAGTTAAAAGAATACTGGAAAACCCCCAGGTGAGTGTTTCAGGTGCAGTGAGTGGAATTGTGTCTCTGCTTACTCTGCATCGAGTTTCTTCACCAAAAATGCTTTATAATGTACCTGTCCCACTCGTGGCACTGCAGCACCTCGCTGCTCTGCTCCTCTTACAACTGTTCCACCATAAATCCTGCAGCTGACCCCCATGTCACGTGAAGTGATGCTCTTGCTCAGTTCTTCTCCTCCTCTCTTTCTTCTCTCAGAGTTTGTCAGACCCAAATAACTACCACGAGTTCTGCCGGTTGCTGGCCCGATTGAAAAGCAATTACCAGCTGGGAGAGCTGGTGAAGGTGGAGAACTACCCCGAGGTCATCCGGCTCATTGCCAACTTCACCGTGACCAGCCTGCAGGTACAAAGTGGTTTTCCTTATCCTCAAGGGGGGTTTATGCCCCTTGTCTTCTCTCGAAACAACGTTCTCACCCTCTTGTCTGTTCTGTGCCTCTAAATTCGCCGTACGTCATTCTTCCCAGCGCCCTGCAGACTGTGACAGAACCCTGCTGTATAGCAGTGATTTTTCTGTGAGTTCCTCCTGAATGGAGCAGGAGCGGTGCGTGGGGGCCGGCAGCGTTGCTATGTCTCCAGAGGCTTTCCATGTCCTAGGAGGGGGGGAAAAAAAACCCAACTTGTTAAATAAGGCTTATTTTTAGAATTATGTATCATTTCACTCTTAAAATGCAGTGGCAAGATTGCTGGTAATAGGAATATCATCCCATATTCCCACTGAGCTTTCCACTGGTGTACAGCTGGTAACCACATGAAGAACACAGTAAAACAAAATTGCATAACTTGCCTTTTTTGTTAGATTTTAATATTTATCTGGAAAACAGCTCTAAAGTGTACATTCTGTAAGATAACCAAGGCCGAAACTCACTGGTTTCCTTCCTGTTTCTTTCTCTTGGCTGCTGGTAGCACTGGGAGTTCGCTCCAAACAGCGTTCACTATCTCCTGAGCTTGTGGCAGCGGCTGGCTGCGTCGGTGCCCTACGTCAAAGCCACCGAGCCTCACATGCTCGAAACGTACACCCCAGAAGTCACAAAAGCTTACATCACATCCCGGCTGGAGTCTGTGCACATCATCTTGCGGTAAGAAAAAGTGCGATTCCCTTCGGTTTTAGATTTCTGCCGTAGGGTGGCACAAACTATACCTACGAGTTTGTTGTTGGTTTGTTGTTTTTTCTTCCTTTGAGTGTAGAGCAGCCTCCAGGACTCTGTTGCAGCGTGGGATGAATTCTACCCTGTGTGTGTTTGGTGAAAACAAATGGTCAGGTATAGGAAGATAAAGCCTCTCTGGGCTTATCCCTGTTCAGGGAGGAACAGCTGGTTTAGCTAGTTCTGGAGTTTGCAGTAAACTGCTCGCTAAGGTGTGTGTGTTTAGAGGAAAAGGCAACTAAACCACTGAGGAAGCTGGAAGGCTTTGTCATACAAAGAGAGGCCTTGTTCTGGCGCTGCACGTTCTGTTCAGAGACCTGGATAGGTGTTGGGCGTAGGAAGAGCTTACTCATCCCCGGTCCTGCTGGTCTTTCCACCCAAACCACTGCTGTTCTTCTGATTTATGGCCGCAGCACAGATCGGGTGATTCCGTTGGTCCGTGGCGCTCTCCATCGTGACAAACAGTAGAAGCAGAGACTTCTGTTGGTGGTGGTGTGCCTGGGAAAGCATCCTCTCCCTGCTGGAAATGAGCCTCTGTTCTGGTTTAAGCTATCGCTGCGTTTTAAGTTCTGTTCTAATCTATTTCGTTGCTGCTTAGGGATGGTTTGGAGGATCCTCTGGACGACACCGGCCTTGTGCAGCAGCAGCTGGATCAGCTGTCCACTATCGGCCGGTGCGAGTACGAAAAGACTTGCGCTCTGCTCGTGCAGCTCTTTGACCAGTCCGCCCAGTCCTACCAGGAGCTGCTGCAGAGTGCCACTGCCAGCCCCATGGACGTTGCTGTGCAGGAAGGTGAGCACGCTTGGAGGAGGTGCCCGTATGGTATAGACATGTATGGGTGTGGACAGACGCTCCCAAGACACAGCAGCGCTGGCTGAAGATACTGCTGTCCTACAACCGACCCCATCCCTTTTTGAGGAGATACAGTGCGTCTCCTTGCCCAGTCTTTCAGAGACAACTTCTGAGGGTTTCCCCAACCGCAGTGGGTCAGCAGTCCTGCCCCATCCCTTTTGTTTGAGGCAGGGTGGGGAGAGCTGATCTGAACCTCCCCACTTGCTATGTAGCAGAAACCTCCAGCCGGTGGCTGGTAATGAGTAACTGGGAGTGAGGTTTCCAGCTGGTACCACTGGAGGAGGGTGTCTGTCCACAGCACTGGGCGGGTTCAGTGTGGAGGTTCTGTTCTTGCACAGCTGGTTGGGTTGGGAATTGCTTAACTCTGGTCGTAAAGCACCAGTTCCTTTGGGGTTCAGGTGTAGCTGTGTCATGCCCCCACTCCAGTCCCCTAGCTGGCTTCCCCTCTCGCGGAGGAGCTGGGCCAGCAGCACAGGTGTGGAGGCTGCTTCTCCTCCTTCAGAAACAGCATTGTCTCCCCTAAGACAGGACACTCATGGGTTGTATGGGCAAAATTCCTTATGATGTTGCCTTCTCCACCAGCCAGGAGTGCTTTGACAGAACAAATGCCACACTGATTG
>NW_010412684.1:10138-16750 GCF_000710305.1 Buceros rhinoceros silvestris | reverse complement strand
TAGGGAAAGGGGTTCTGTTTCATTGTTTGTTTGCATCTGCATATGTTTAAACGCATCAAATGCAGTTCAGCTTTCTGCCATGGAACAGCTTTAACTAATGAAAATCTTCCAGGCAGAGCTGGCATTCTTGTTGCTTTTCTAGTAAAGTCGTGCCTGTTCTCCACCAAGTGGAAAATGGAGTCATTTTGGTACAGGTGGGCACTAAAGCAGAAAGACCCTCCTTGCGAATCCTGTCTTGGCCAAAACAAAACACCAGTCTCCTCCGTGTAACATATGACGTGCTTAGTTCTGATGTCCTTTGTTGGTTTCAGGGCGCCTGACGTGGCTCGTCTATATAATCGGGGCAGTGATTGGTGGTAGGGTCTCGTTCGCCAGCACGGATGAGCAGGATGCGATGGATGGCGAGCTGGTTTGTCGGTAGGGATGCTGCCTCTTTTCTAGCCGCACTGCTCTTGAAGGCAACAAAGAATTGCAATCATGAAGCTACCACCGTGTTCTTCCCCTCTTTTCACCAAAAAAAACCCAGTGTGGAATTGGCCTTCCTGAACTGGTGGCACTGGCTGGACCAGTCAGCAAACCCCTACTGTGGCTAAATTGGGAAATCTTGGGTTCTAAGAAAGAGAACAAGAGGGGAAGAGCATGCAAGGGGGGAACTATACTGGGCTTCGACACGTGCGTTGCAGTTAAATTAAATGGACGATGGTTCTTTGCTGGGGTGGGGGGCAAAGCCTTTTTCCTTGTTAATAATCCGAAGTGGGGTTTGCCCATAAGTGCACTGTGAATATTGTAGTTCTTCCATAGCTGCTAGAACTTCATAACGTCATGTAACACATGCTGGATTCTGTTAAAACCATCGTGTCCTCTAACACATGCTGGATTTTCAGGGCTGTAAATCCTCACCAGCCCAAGCTTTATTTCATGGATGTGGGAACGTGCAAATCACAACTCACGAACAACCTTGAACGCTTCATGGTCCAGAGCGCAGCTGCTCTGCCTGGCAGCCGGGGCAGGACAGGAGCTAAACTGGCTTTGTGAAAGCTGGCCTGTGGTGAGCCAACTGATAACATCTACCGCTGGCTTCCCACGTCGGTGATGGGTTACTGAAGGGAAAACAGCGAGACCCTGGCTGTATTTCAGCTCCTTTTAGTGCCAGCATATATGATAGATGTTCACAGAGTCGATTTACATTTTATTTTGTTCCTCACTCTGTGCTTCATGGCCAAAAAGAATATTGTTCCTTTTGCCCCCTGTTTCTGCTGCAGTGTTACTTACCCTGTACGTACCTCGGGGAACCCCTGCGCGGGTTGCAGCCTCCTTTCTGCAGGGCTCATGGCAAAAGCCAGGCCGAAGCTGGAGTGTCACTTAGAGCCCGGCTTTTGGGAGGGGAGCAGGTCGTGGGTTCTTGGGTGGTTTTGAGAGCATGATGGACCAGTCGCCGGGTAAGTGCGCTAAAGCACCCAGAACCTCTACAGCAAATCAAAGCCCAGGCCTTGCACCCTTGTTAGAAGGGGGTTAGAAGCCTTATAGTGGCCTTGCGCAGAAGAGGAATTGCCCCAGTCAGTTTTGTCAGTTCTGGGCCCAAAACAGCAGTGCCCTCAAAGTAAAATCTGTTGTTGCCCATGGAAGTGCCACAGCGTTCCAGGAATCCCTCATTCCTCCCAGTGTCCACCAGCGAGGTGTGTTTTTCCCCACCTCTTTCCAGAGTGCTGCAGCTGATGAACCTGACAGACTCGCGGCTGGCGCAGGCTGGGAATGAGAAGTTGGAGCTTGCCATGCTGAGCTTCTTCGAGCAGTTCCGGAAGATCTATATCGGAGATCAGGTGCAGAAGTCTTCCAAGGTAATCAGTCCCCTTGGCTGTGGCTCCCTGGTGATACCAAGCCCAATGATAGCTTCCCTTCTTAAATGAAAGCAAGTGGCACCACTTGTTTTCTCTTCTTTATAGCTGAACGTACTCCGGGGACCTGTCTGCTGTGTTTTCTAGCTCAGGTCCAGTGATAACTTTGCAGTCCCTGGGCTTTTTTTTGAAGTCCTGTGTTCTGTATGTATCAGGAAGGAGCCAGTGACTGTGACGATAGTCCCGACCTGGGTTCAGTTTTCTTATCTGCCAGGCTTCTGCTGTCACTTCAGACAAGTCCGTTAAGCCTACAGAGCTGTGACAGTGTATGTTGCAGCACTGCATACGCATCCATACCGTGAGCAGCCTGGGCTCAGCATCTCTGCCTTGCTTCCTCAGCTCCAAAGCAAAGAACAATATCCATCCACCTCGACACAAGGCAATTGTAGACCAACTGCTCTTTGGGTGCCTTGGTGCCTCTTCAGAGATACAAAGTATCTTCTTTAAGTAAAGATGTAAAGAGTGGGAACACCATTACTCCAGAATTAGATTCTCTTCCTTCCCCTGCCCAAGACTTCGGAGCAGTGATGTGACAAGGGGCTTGGAGTTCCAGATAACTTCCCTAAGATACTGCGTGTAGCTGCAGCTGGAGGAGCCCCTTTCCCTAGCAAAAGCAAGTGCTCCAGATCTGTGTGCAGTATCTGAACCCGCTGTGACTAGTGACAGACAAGAGGCAGCAGTGATGAGGGCGGGTGTTGGTCTGAATCAGATCACAAGCATCTCTACGTTGTTTGACTGATCTAGGAAAGCCCGGAGCATTCACCCTCCCAGGCACGTGTGCCACAAAGGGAGAACAAGTGAGAAACAGATAATCTCCAAGCATGACTTGTTTTCTTGACAGCTTTTAAATTGGTGTTATTTTTTCCCCTCCAGCTGTACCGCCGTCTCTCAGAGGTCCTGGGGCTGAATGACGAGACCATGGTCCTGAGCGTCTTCATCGGAAAAATGTAAGTGTTGCTGCCTGCAGGCATCAGAGGTTCCAGGGTGCATTTGAAGGTAAAACCAGGAAAACTGGAATATGAGGGAGTTGTTGTTCAGTTTTGAACTAGTAACATCTGGCTACTGGAGAGAATTACAGGCTTTTAGCAGGGCTTAAGTCACGCGCAATATCCAGGATTGATTTATCCGCCGTGGAGACACCAAAATAAGCCGTACACCCGGATAATGGATTCTCTTTCCAGTGTCTGCTTAGTCAAACCAAAGTCAGAGAGGGGACAGCCTCAAGCACTCAGGCCCTGTCACTTGACTATTGGTGATCACCAGCCACAAAAACTCTATGGGGAGGGCGCTGCTCCCCTAGAGGTTTTCTTTGAGATCCTGCTTTTCAGTACCAGAGTAGCGCAGGACCTTCCCGTAAAGCTCTTCCACTCCAGTAGGCACCGATTTGGCCTGGTCCCTGGCAGCTCTCTTCTGGACCGAACCTGTCGACTGCCTTTTGGTCACGTCTGTGGCAGCCTCCGTTAGCATTTTGAACCAATTCAGTAGCTCCAGCGCTGATGCCCAGTGCCCGGCACCTGGTGCCGTGCAGCTGCTAGCTCCCCCCACAACTTTTTTAGCATCGCCCCCATTTTATGTGCGTGGGGCCATGCCTCCCCTCGCATCACCCCCAAGGGGTGAAATGGCTCTCCTGGAAGAAGCAAGGGCTACTAGAATTCTGCA
The DNA here is from genome assembly GCF_000710305.1 of Buceros rhinoceros silvestris. Lineage (NCBI taxonomy): Eukaryota > Metazoa > Chordata > Aves > Bucerotiformes > Bucerotidae > Buceros > Buceros rhinoceros. The sequence goes on along the minus strand of NW_010412684.1, from coordinate 13,196 downwards.
GCTGACAGTGGATGGTGCAGGTGCAGAATTGCATACGTCTGCATGTAGTCACTGCCGCAGAATTCTCTTACCCTTGCTGCAGAAACCAGCCCTGGAGTGCCACAGAATTCCAAGGGCCTGGGTATGGGCCAGTGTAGCTTGGGACCCAAGTAGTGAAGATTATCTGAAGGATAATTTTCTAGTCAACCAAATGTAAGTACAGTAATTTTATACCAATATTTTGTGGCTTGTGATGTCTGTGGTTTTGGTGGAGGGTGGAGCTGATGATGTTGGGTGACTTTTGAACTGGAAGAATCCGCTGCACCGCCCAGAGGAAGCTGAGCAAACCCCTCTGATCCATCCCTGTTCTCTTCCCTAGCATCACCAACTTGAAGTACTGGGGCCGCTGCGAGCCAATCACCTCCAAGACGCTGCAGCTGCTCAATGACCTCTCCATTGGATATCCTTTGCCGAAGAGCTGTCGGGTGTGCAGGACACTTGAACCTCAGCGTGGGGGAAGAGTGACCCAGATGCTCAGCTGGAACAGGAGCGCTCTGCGTGTAACAGCTTCCTGAACTGCTTCGCCTCTGGGGTAGCGAGAAGAGCAGAGGGCGAGTGCTTGGTCAACATCATCTCGGGCTGTCGAATGCAGTAGATGGCTTTATATAGTTTGGGTTTTATTATTTTGGATGATATTTGCTTTGTGGCTTACCCCCCACAGTTGATTTGTTTACTGTAATAGTCTCTCTTACCGTTTTCTACCTGTCCTTCCTGACAGAGTATATAAAATGGTCACTGCAGGTCTCTGCAGTAGAGATTTATGCAAATTGGTTGCTCTTGAAGCTAATGAAAGTGAGACTAGAACATACTGAACAATATAGACATAAGTTCTTTTCCAGTTTTGCCCTGGAAAGTGCTTTCCAAGCGTTGCCAGAAGTTTTGTGCTGACTCTGCTGCTTCCTTAACACCCCCTGTACATACAGCAGCGTTAGAAAGCTGGTGAAACTGAGCGCTGTGCAGTTCATGCTGAACAATCACACGGTAAGTCCTTTCACCTTCTGCTGGTCTGACGGCAAACTCCTTTGTGCAGCTGAGAGAACCCCCCTCAATTTAACATCTGGACACGCCTGGGAAGCTTGCCTGTCTCCCAGATGCTTCCCTCGTACTCGATGAGCCTCTGGAACGTGACCGGAGTTCGTTGCTCTGTTCAAAGCCTGCCCTTCGGTTTGGAGGGGCTGTAATCACGTAGTACCGTTCATTTCAGCACCCAGCATTTGTTTTCCAAGTGCTGATCTGGCAGAACCATCATGCAAGCCATCGCTTGCAGCAGTCAGGACAGCAGCCTCGTTCCTTGGTCACTGCCTGTCCCGTACTCCTGTGTGGGTCTGGGGTGCTGCCTTGAAATCCAAACTGTTATAATGAGCAGCTAGAGGCCAGCAGCAAAGTATTGGATTTCTGACTCACCTCTGTGAGCGATGGCACTCCCAGCACCGCATCCAGGAGGTTTGTGGTGGCTGGTTGAACGAGGTGCTGTATTCCTTGAGCCAGGAGGTATTTTCCAGGCAGTCCCGCGTCCTGTGTTCAGCCCAGGAGCTGTGTTTTCCAGGGCTCCTGTTCCCCTGGAGAACACGGGCAGAATCACTGGGGATCTGTCTGCAGAGGGCTGATTTTCAGCATCCTGAAGGCCTGGAGGGTCCCCAGCAGTAGTGGGGGGCAGATGGCTCCTCTGCTCTGGAGGCAAAGCAGGGCTTACTGGTTCATCTGCTCCTGGGGAATTCCAGGATGAAAGATGAGGACGCTGGCTGCTCCTGCAGGTGGTGCCAGTGGTGCTGGTTGCCCTCTGGTGGCCTGTTCTCTGCGATGGCCGCAGACTGGACAGCAAGACAGTTGCTGCTTCTTGTCCTTGCCCTGGCCAAGGGTTCAACAGGGCAATGAGGGATCCTCAGCCCTCGATACAGGAGCCCGTTCGATGTGCCCTTTAATCCATCTCTTCTCTTCCATTTGCAGAGCGAGCACTTTTCCTTCCTGGGCATTAACAATCAGTCCAACCTAACTGACATGAGGTGTCGGACTACATTCTACACTGCACTGGGGCGTCTTCTCATGGTGGATCTAGGTACTTGGATCTTTTGTTTTGGGTGCTGGGCTCTGCAGTAGGTCCTGCTGTTCAGGAAGCCCTGAGCTCCTGCAGGAAGGGATGCTGCAATGGGAGAAGCCAAATGGGATGAGACAAAAGAGGGAAAGAAGCTCAAGAGAGGCTTTGATGCCTTGTGGCTGGGTACAGGCAGTCCAGAGGTGCACAGCACAAAGCCTGGGGCTACATTTTACCTTCATAATATTCCCAGTGTTTTCCTGAGGCAGCAGCATTTGTTCTAGGCCTTTTCTCCAAGTTAGATATTGGCAGTGATAGGTGACCTGCCTGGAAACCTGGGGTCTCCCTGCCTCTGGCTGTGTGGGTGAGCAGTGTCTGAACATCCAGCACCAGCAGAACACAGGGTGCAGGGCTGGCCGTCTGTTTCCTCCTGATTTCTTTTTTTCTCTTGTTCTTTCAGGGGAAGATGAGGATCAGTATGAGCAGTTCATGCTTCCCCTCACTGCTGCCTTTGAGACAGTGGCCCAGATGTTCAGCACAAACACTTTCAATGAACAAGAGGCAAAAGTAAGTTGGGTGGGCCCTTCCCTGTCAAACCACGCTCCTCCTGCTCCTTTCCTTTAGGGCTTTGGCATTTTCAGTTCAGAAAGGAGAGAACAAGTAAATCCCTCAGGCAGCCGCCGCTGTCCCCTCAGAACAAGACCAGTAGATGCTGGAGTGGTGGGCACTCTCTTTGCAGTCCCTGGGGAAGTGGTGGTGTGCCCTGTACCCCCTGGGGTCATGGTGTCTTTGTAATTGAAGCAGGAAGCCTCGTCTGCCTCCTTTCCTTCTGCTGGGAATGAAATACCCCAGTGCTGTTACCGCACTGGCGCCCAGTAAAGAGGGCTTCTGGCACTGAGGGGAAGGAACTGGCTGACCTGGGGCTGGCATCCAGCACACAAAAGGCCATCTGGCTGTGGGGATGTGAAGAAGGCAAGTGGCTCTGGG